>NC_053425.1:60862948-61171380 GCF_007990345.1 Gossypium hirsutum | reverse complement strand
GGAGTGGAATTAAATAGGAATAATTATGTATCGACTTGATGAATCTACTTTCATATGGAAGTAACGAAACAATAATAGGACAGTACAGTAAGAGATATTCGGGTTCTTGTGAACAGGGCCAGAACAGTTTCTGGATTCACTGTTCCGCCTTTGGAAATTCACTATAATTTGACCAGAGATAATTAGGGTCATACCATATATGTATGGATTACTCTCTGAGTCTAGTTCCATAGAAACAAACGGCATCAGTATTGAAGCTCTGTGCGGAGAGATATCCCAGTCGTAAGGGGTAAAGGTCAGTGTAGTCGACCCCTTAACTGGGAGACTTTGACTAATAAACTGTACTAATTGGCCCGACCAAAAATTCTAGAAAAAAATCCATAGGTGGGGACATGAGTCTAGTTTCAGGGAAAATCACAAAACTGATTTTTGAGTTGTGAAACTCAAGATATGATTTTTGAAGCGACTAGTACTCAGACTGGGCAGTGTCTGGAAAATTTTTCAAAGTTTGTTAACATCTCGTGTCCGACTCCGGTGTCGGTCTCGGGTTCGGGGTGTTACATTTTATTGGTATCAGAGCCAGGTTTAGTCGATTCTAGGACTACCGTAATGTTTTGGGTCTAGCTATACATGCCATTTTATGTGATTACTTGATAGTGTGGTGATTTCCGACAATTGTAAATGTGTTTATAGTAATGGATCCCGATCGTGACCGAGAGGTAGCTGATGATCTTGAGAGTGTAGGGCCTGCTCCCGCGCAAGGGACAGTGCCGGCAAACTCTCAACCTAATGCTAGTAATCAGAATGATGAAGCTAGACAAGCATTCTATAGTGTGATGAATGATTGGTTTAACCAATACATTCGAACTAATATGGCTGTTCCACAACCTCCATTCCCGACAAATACTACCCCCGCACCTACAATACCACCGGTAACGGACCAAATAAGGTCAAATAAGCCCCCAGTTGACAGAATCCGAAAACATGGGGCTACTGAATTTAAGGCTATGGATAGCGATGATGCCGAGCAAGCTGAATTTTGGCTGGACAACACTATCCGGGTACTCGATGAGCTATCTTGTACACCCGATGAATGCCTAAAGTGTGCTATCTCCTTGCTACGTGATTCTGCCTACTATTGGTGGAGTACTCTGACTTCTATTGTGCCCCGAGAGCAAGTAACTTGGGAGTTTTTCCAAACTGAGTTTCGGAAAAAGTATATCAGTCAGAGATTTGTTGATCAAAACGGAAGGAATTTCTTGAGCTTAAGCAAGGCTCCATGTCGGTTACTGATTACGAGCGAAAATTTGTTAGACTTAGCAAATACGCTCGGGAATGTGTTTCGTCCGAAGCTATTATGTGTAAACGCTTCGAGGATGGGCTGAATGAAGATATAAAAATGTTCGTTGGCGTTCTTGAAATACAAGAGTTCGTGGTACTTGTTGAACGAGCTTGTAAAGCCGAAGAGCTTAGAAAAGAAAGCAAAGAGTTGATGAGGGAACTGGAGAGTTTCGTAAAAGATCCTCGGGGAGGTCTCTTCAACAGACATCGAAGAGATTTCGAGATGATGCGGGCCAGTTTAGAGGCACTTCGGGCCTTTTGGACGAGATCGTGATCGACCCCCTGTGGGTACACGAGGCACTTCGGTCGCCAGTGTTGGGAATGAACGTCGAGACAGGACGAAATGCCGATATTGCGGTAAATGGCATTCGGGGAGTTGTAGATTTCCTGACCGCTCCTGTTACAAATGCGGATCAGTGGACCACTTCATTAAAGATTGCCCGAGGTTGTCGGGACAGAATGCAAATCAGAGTGGGAGACCGGGTGCTACCACTGCTCGAGGTAGACCATCTGGAAATATGGGCAATGCTGGTGGTGGTTAGAGAGGATCTAGAGATGATATAACCAGATCCGAAGCCCGTGCGCCTGCTAGAGCTTATGCTATACGTGCCCGCGAGGATGCTTCTTCGCCTGATGTTATTACCGGTACATTCACCCTCTTTGATACTAATGTAATTGCTTTGATTGACCCCGGTTCTACTCATTCTTACATATGTGAAACCTTAGCATCCAGTAAGACTTTACCTATTGAGTCTACTGAGTTCGTAATTCGGGTGTCAAATCCCTTGGGTCGTTACGTGCTTGTCGACAAAGTGTGTAAGAAATGTCCCCTGGAAATTCGAGGTTCCTGTTTCCCAGCGGACTTGATGCTTTGCCGTTTGATGAATTTGATGTTATCCTTGGGTTGGATTGGTTGACCGCGCATGATGCGATTGTGAATTGCAAGAGCAAGACTATTGATTTGAGGTGCGCAAATAACGAAGTAGTCCGAATTGAGTCTGCGGACTTGGAGGGGATGCCAGCTGTAATATCAGCAATGTTGGCACAGAAATATGTAAGAAAAGGGTGCGAAGCATACCTTGCATATGTGCTTGATGACAAAGAATTAGAAAAGAAACCCGAATCTGTGCCGGTGGTTTGTGAATACCCGGATGTTTTTCCGGAAGAATTACCGGGTTTACCACCTGTTCGGAGGTAGAGTTTGGTATTGAGCTTGTACCTGGGACTACGCCGATTTCGATAGCTCCGTATCGTATGGCACCAACCGAGTTAAAGGAGTTGAAAGCTCAGTTGCAAGAACTGACGGATAGAGGTTTCGCTCGACCAAGTTTCTCACCTTGGGGTGCACCAGTATGTTCGTGAAAAAGAAGGACGGAACCATGAGGTTGTGCATTGACTATCGTCAGCTGAATAAAGTGACGAGAAAGAACAAATATCCGTTGCCGTGCATCGATGATTTGTTCGACCAACTGAAGGGAGCCTCAGTGTTCTCAAAAATAGATTTGAGATCGGGCTATTATCAGTTGCGAATTCGAGATCCAGATATTCCCAAAACTGCCTTCAGAACGAGATATGGTCACTACGAATTCTTAGTGATGCCGTTTGGGCTCACTAATGCCCCTGCGGTATTTATGGATTTGATGAATCGGATCTTCAGACCGTATTTGGATCAGTTCGTAGTTGTATTCATTGATGACATTTTGGTCTATTCAAGAGATGAGACCGAACATGCTGGGCATCTGAGGCTAGTGCTGCAAATTTTGCGGGATAAGCAGTTATATGCTAAGTTCAGTAAGTGCGAGTTCTGGTTAAGAGAGGTTAGCTTCTTGGGTCATGTGGTATCCGCGTCGGGTATTCGAGTTGACCCGAACAAAATTTCAGCCATACTTGACTGGAAACCTCCGAGAAATATTACTGAAGTTCGGAGCTTTTTGGGGCTCGCCGGTTATTACCGACGATTTGTGAAAGGTTTCTCGATGATATCCACACCAATGACGAAGCTACTTCAAAAGGATGTTAAGTTCGAGTGGACGGAGAAATGTCAGAAAAGTTTCAACCAACTGAAAACTCATTTGACTGAAGCTCCAATTTTGGTGCAACCCGAATCAGGTAAAGAGTTTGTCATTTATAGTGACGCATCCCTACTTGGGTTGGGTCGCGTATTGATGCAAGAAGGTCGAGTCGTGGCCTATGCGTCGAGACAATTGAAGCCACACGAGAGGAATTATCCGACCCATGATCTCGAACTAGCTGCCATCGTGTTTGCTTTAAAAATATGGCGACATTATCTGTTTGGTGAGAAGTGCCATGTATTTTCGGATCACAAAAGTCTCAAATATTTGATGACTCAACGAGACTTGAATCTGCGACAAAGACGTTGGCTTGAGTTGTTGAAAGATTACGAGCTTGTCAATGATTACCACCCGGGAAAGGCTAACGTGGTTGCGGACGCCTTAAGCCGGAAGTCATTGTTTGCTTTACGAGCGATGAATGTGCATTTGTCTGTTCTACCAGACAGTGTGTTAGTAGCTGAATTAAAAGCTAAATCATTATTGACCCACCAAATTCGTGAAGCTCAGAAAGTCGATGATGAATTGGTTGCAAAACGGGCTAAGTGTTTTCCGAACGAGGAATCGGAGTTTCAAATTGATGATGATGATTGTTTGAGGTTTAGAAATCGTTTGTGTGTTCCAAGGAATTCGGAACTCATTTCGATGATTCTGAACGAAGCCCATGGTAGCCAAATGTCATTTCACCCGGGGAGTACGAAAATGTACAACGATTTGAAACGTCAATTTTGGTGGCATGGTATGAAACGGGACATCTCCGACTTTGTTTCGAGATGTTTAATATGTCAACAAGTGAAAGCGGAACATCAAGTGCTTTCAGGATTACTCCAGCCGATCATGATACCCGAGTGGAAATGGGATCGAGTCACAATGGACTTTGTGTCCGGACTGCCCTTGTCAGCAAGTAAGAAGGATGCGATATGGGTTATTGTTGATAGACTGACTAAGTCGGCTCATTTCATCCCCGTACGTACGGATTTTTCATTGGATAAACTAGCTGAATTGTACGTTTATCAAATTGTGAGATTATACGGGGTACCTGTTTCTATCGTGTCGGATAGAGATCCGAGATTCACCTCACGGTTTTGGAAGAAATTGCAAGAAGCTCTGGGTACTAAGCTGCATTTTAGTACTGCTTTTCACCCCCAAACCGATGGTCAATCCGAGCGGATAATTCAGATACTTGAGGATATGTTGAGATGTTGCATCCTCGAGTTCAGTAGTTCATGGGAACGGTATTTACCTTTGATTGAATTCGCTTACAACAATAGTTTTCAATCAAGTATTAAGATGGCACCTTACGAGGCTTTGTACGGTCGTAAATGCCGTACACCATTGTTTTGGACCGAGCTCGGTGAAAGCAAAATTTTCGGAGTTGATTTGATTAGAGATGCTGAACAGAAAGTAAAGGTAATCCGTGAAAGTCTGAAGGTAGCCACGGATCGTCAGAAATCGTACACAGATTTGAAACGAAAAGACATCGAGTATCAGGTGGGAGACAAAGTGTTCCTTAAGGTTTCACCTTGGAAAAAGATACTCAGGTTCGGCCGTAAGGGCAAGTTGAGCCCAAGATTCATTGGGCCGTACAAAATCTCCGAACGAGTTGGTCCGGTTGCGTATAGATTGATTTTGCCCCCGGAGCTTGAAAAGATTCATGACGTCTTTCATGTTTCGATGCTTCGACGCTATCGATCTGATCCATCGCATATAATTAGCCCATCAGAGGTTGAAATTCAAGTTGACATGAGCTATGAAGAAGAACCGATGCGTATCCTAGCTCGTGAAGTGAAGGAGTTGCAAAACAAAAGAGTTCCGCTAGTAAAGGTGTTATGGCTCAAACACGGGATCGAGGAAGCAACTTGGGAGACCGAGAGCTCGATGAAAGAACGATACCCAAACCTATTTACCGGTAAGATTTTCGGGGACGAAAATTTCTTAAGTGGGGGAGAGTTGTGACAGCCCAAAGTTGACCCTAGTCGGGAAGTGGTTTCGGGACCGCTAAACCGAGTCACCGAAATGTTTGAATGTGATACTTATTGTCTAGAATATGTAATTATGAATGTGTGAAAATTTCAAGCTTCAATTTGGTTGATTTCATGTGAATTTAGTCAATAGGACTTATGTGAGAAAAATTCTAAAATGTGATAGGTCAATGTGTGAGGACCTATTAGTGCATGTGGACAAAGGGGGGACTTGCATGTCAAATTTCCCCCCCTAATGAGTAGTGGCCGGCCATGACAAAGGATGATGGGCAAAACATGTCATGAAACATGTTTTGTTAGTGGAAGAATAAAATAAGGAGTATGGGTAATAAAGAAATGGAAAACAAAAGAAAAAAAAATGTGTGTGTAGTGTTTGTCCCCCCATTGCCGTGAGCTAAAGAAGAGAAAGGGGGGGATTTTGTTCATCCTTTTCTCATCTTCATGCTTGCCAAAAACTAGAAAGAAAAACAAAGAAAAATTTTCTCATCCTTGGTTCATCCTTGGCCAAAAATTTTAAGGAGGAAAGAAGAAGAAAGGTGAAGAGATTCGGCCATGCATGTAGCTAGGCTAAGGTATGTTTGATGATGTTCCATGAGAGGCATGCATGTTTTAGTTGTTAGCTTGAGTTCTACCTAACCCATGGTCTAAATCTTGCTATGTGATGGAAATGGCACTTGACCATGGATGAATCATTCTTGGTTGATGTTTGATGTTGTGGTGATGAGGCATGAGGATGAGTTAAGATTCGGCCTAGGTGGAGGTTGTGTTAATGCCATTGCATGCAAAATATGAAGCTTGTTAATGATGCATGTGATGATGGCTTGATGATTCTTGAACCTCCTTTTTAGCATTTTTTTTGTGTGAGCACATATGTGCATTGGTTGCTAAATGGAGAAGAATCGGCTAGCAAGATGTGTGCTAAGGCCGAATGTAACCTTGCATGTTAATGAGCAATGCATGTGTTAAATTGATGAAAAGGGGGAGGATGCTTTACTAGTGTGTATATGTGTGTATTAAGTGTTGAAATCGACCCCAAAAATGGACATGCATATTCGGCCAAGGGCAAAGAAATTGGCTAATATGTTGTGTTGATGCATGATTTTTGCATGTATGAGACTTTAATGTCTAATGTATAAATATGGGCTAAGTGCCTTGTGTTCATCTTTTGATGCCTAAAATGATGAAATCAATTTATTTGTTTGATTAAGCTCAAGAGCAAAGGGGAAATAAAACCGATAAAGGGAAGGAAAAAGTGGTTGAATAGCTAGCGGAATCGTTCGACAACACCCGAGGTAAGTTCTTGAGTAAGAGAGCTTAAATTTCGATGTGATTAAATCATGCTCTATGTGTGGCTATTGAGCCGAATGTGCAAGGACAATATGTGCCTTGTGTTTGAGTTTCGTAAACGAAAATGAAATATGAATGTGCTATGAATTATTGTTAGATGTGCATGATTAATTGAATGCTGTCCGGGCTAAGTCCCGAAGGCTTTGTGCTAAGCGAATATATCCGGACTAAGATCCGAAGGCCTTTGTGCGAGATACTAAATCCGGGTTAAGTCCCGAAGGCATTCGTGCGAGTTATTAAATCCGGGTTAAGTCCCGAAGGCATTCGTGCGAGTTATTAAATCCGGGTTAAGTCCCGAAGGCATTCGTGCGAGTTGTTAAATCCGGGTTATGTCCCGAAGGCATTGTGTGAGTTACTAAAACCGGGCTATGTCCCGAAGGCATTTGAACGAGGAGCTATATCCGGTTAAATCCCGAAGGTACGTGATTTGGTAATGAATGAGCTTGCTGTAAAATTCCAGCGAATACTCGAAAAACATCCCAATACGGGGATATGTTACGTATGTGTTGAATTTAATCGAGCCCTTACAAATACATGTTCGCTCAGTTGATAAACGAGCTACCGGCCTTCGGCCAAGTTAGTTTATTGTGTATGTACATAAGGGTTGTTAATGTTGTGAAGCAAGTTTGATATCGGTAAATTGCGTATTATGAAATATTCCGTTTAGCTAAATGTGTGCTATTCTTTGTGCATGCTGGAATTCCTTGCTCAAACTTACTAAGCATAAATTGCTTACTCGTTACATTGCTCCTCTGTTTTATAGATTTTTGGTTCTCCAGCTATCGGACTCGGGATCTTGAAGTCGAAGTCGCCCACACTATCAAAGGCTCTTTTGGGTACTATTTTGGTTGAATTTTGTTATGGCATGTATAGGACTACCCGTTGTTGTCTTTCGAGTATTTTATGAAATGTATAAGTGTACAGCCATGCGAAAATGGCTTGTAGAAGTGGAGTATGGCATTAGACCATTCGTATTTATGAATGTATAGATGGTTTCATGATGTAACTATGTTGGAATGGAAGTGTTGAGCAAATGATCAGCCACTGGAATGGCTAAGTATGATCATATGTGGGCTTATGTATGACAAGGCCCTAGTTGGTCCATGAAACCCCAAATTAGGTAAGGTTTACTTTGAAAACAGAAGCTGATAGCAGCAGTGGTGTGGATTGGAAAAATCACAAGAATTCGTAGGAGTGGAATTAAATAGTGAATAAATTATGTAATCGAACCTTGATGAATCTACTTTCATATGGAAGTAACGAAACAATAATAGGAACAGTACAGTAAGAGATATTCGGGTTCTTGTGGAACAGGGCCAGAACAGTTTCTGGATTCACTGTTCCGCCTTTGGAAATTCACTATAATTTGACCAGAGATAATTAGGGGTCATACCATATATGTATGGATTACTCTCTGAGTCTAGTTTCCATAGAAACAAACGGCATCAGTATTGAAGCTCTGTGCGGAGAGATATCCCAGTCGTAAGGGGTAAAGGTCAGTGTAGTCGACCCCTGTAACTTGGGAGACTTTGACTAATAAACTGTACTAATTGGCCCGACCAAAAATTCTAGAAAAAAATCCATAGGTGGGGACATGAGTCTAGTTTCAGGGAAAAATCACAAAACTGATTTTTGAGTTGTGAAACTCAAGATATGATTTTTGAAGCGACTAGTACTCAGACTGGGCAGTGTCTGGAAAATTTTTCAAAGTTTGTTAACATCTCGTGTCCGACTCCGGTGTCGGTCTCGGGTTCGGGGTGTTACATGGGTTATATTGATGGAAGAAGCGTTCTGGTGGCTATGCCACAAATATCTGTTTCTGGTGGCTATGCCACGAATATCTGTTCTGGTGGCTCTGTCACAATATCTGTTCTGGCAACCATTCTGCAAATTCTGTAGCGTGTAGCGAATGGGTGGGTCGAGTTGTCTCCCCACATGGTGTAAGGTTGGTATGGAGGTGTATACGGCTGGACATGGGTTAGGTTTCTGCATACATGCATAATATATGTTCTGTTACTGTAATGGGCTTAAGGGCCACACTGATTTCTGAACAGGGCTAAGGCCCAGATAATACTATTTTTGGATAGGGCTTAGGCCCAGTAAAACATGAACCGATTTAGACTCTAGTTGGGTTTATTTTACACACTGAGTTGTCCAAACTCACCCCCCTTTTTCCCATCTTTACAGGTGAGCCTTAAACTGGGGACTTGGGGCTAGTAGGATTCAGGGTGGCTACGTGGACAACGCAGATGGTTTTTAATTAAATTAGTATTCCTTTAAATTATTTTTCAATTATATTTCAGGTTGTAACAAGGCCGCTTTAATTGTTTTTAGTATGTTTTGTTAGCTTAGTTATGATATTGTTTTAATAGTATGAAATTGACTAGCTTTAGGGCGCGTTTTAAAAAGGTTACTTAATTTCAAAATATCGTGATAACAAAGCAAAGTTTCCGCAACGAAAACGTTTTCGAAATTAATAACCTCTTCAAATAGTTTTAAACCAATTGGTTTTCCATGAACATTCACTCAGTTAAAGTGTGGCAATGGTGATGAGCGTGTCTAGGATTGGATTTGTGGAGAGCTAGGTACTTAAGCAGTCTAATAGACTCACCTCCTCTTTTCTGGTATCTTACTTGGTGCACAGCTTTCATTCACTTTAATCTACAACGAAGATATCCTTTGAACACTAAGAAAAATTTTAGATAAAACATGCCTTTCTCTAGGAACGCTTCAATGTGACACGCCGGATCCAGTCATAACGTCTGGGCCGGGTTTGGGGTGTTACACAACCAAACAATCACAACCAAGAAAACAACTTGTCATTCTCATAGCATTATTAATCATACTTAAAACAGTAACCTCTCCACATCAAATTATGCAAGGTTCCCACATTCACAAATGTAAATATACTCATCACCAACATTAGACATTTTCCAAGGTTATATACAAAATGAACCATGAACCATTATAAGCCAACACATATGACCAAAAGACCTAGTCCCTATACATGCCATAAACTCAAAATACTTGAATTCATCAGTACCCAAAATGATAGCTTGATAGTGTGATAGGATCTCCAGTGTTCTCCAACCTGAGCTAGCTTGATGGCATTATAAAACATGGGAAAGGAAGGGGGTAAGTTGTATAGCTTAGTAGGTCCGTACAAAAATAATAAGCGATGCTTACCAATCTTTTATCAAGTCCAACAATTTAAACACAAGATAATACAAATTGCTACGAATCTCATAGTTATAATTTTAGTCAGTCACAATGTTTACTCTATCAACTTATAAGCATAATTTAACATATTTTGGCATTAGCCTAACAACCGTAATCTCTTCTTTGTAAATATTAAAGCAATTAACAAATCATTTCAAACCTCATAGTAGACATGCACATTGATTAGTGTACTAATATTTCCAAGCATATATCTTAATATCTTTCAATTACCTAAACTTTTATCTTCTAGTCCTTTCATAACCATTTTAATAGGAAAATATGCCAATCTTTCCTTATTCTCGTATCCGATAAATCGTAATTTAAGTGAATAAAACACGCTATTTCACAACTCAATTTTGCCCGAAAGCCAATCACATGATCTTCAACTGAATTTATCATGAACTTCAGACATCACAAGTATAGACCAATAATCACAAGGTTTTTACAAAGTCATTCTTGTTGAATTCATGAACTCGCAATTTCATGAAGTCAATGCTTATAAACTTTGCGTATATACCTGTACCAATTCATAATGCTTACATGCTCTTTCTCTTCTTTGACATACCCATTACATTAACCGTTGAACCACTTGGAATACTAAAGGATACTCGAGAATCTCGTACTCATAGTACCGTACCAATGCCACATCCTGGATATGGTCTTACATGTAATCTCGTATCGATGCCAATAGCCCAGCTATGGTCTTACACAAAGTCTCATATCGATGCCATATCCCAGAGATGGTCTTACACGTAATCTTAGTGACCCTAATGTCATGACATTTGTATCCTATCTATTCCTAAAGTTCATCCGGGACTTTCGCTATATCGAATCTCTGTCAGTCATTTCCGTAGTATCATACTCAATAGCAGTCACATTTCATTTCGATAATATAGAATTTACCACAATTATATCAATTAAGCATTTATACATATATAATTTAATGCTTATTAAACATACGAACTTACTTCGGCATAAAAATGGCGAAAAGGGCCTAACCGTCAAATACTCATTTTTCCCCCGTTCTAATTTCGAACCTCATTTTTCTTGATCTATATTATCACATTTAACTTATTTAATCATTATACTATTCAAATTAGTCCAAAATCACATTATGGAAAAAATTGCATTTTCCCCCCTAAAGTTTGACATTTTTATAATTTAGTCCCTAGGCTCGTAAAATGAAATGTACTCAATTTCTTCAATACCCATGCCTAGTCAAACCTTATACATGCTTATAGCAACCCAAAATTTTCTTCTATTTGCATTTTAACATCCATTTTACAACTTTTTACAAATATGTTCTTTTAAGCATTTTCATCGAAAATCACTTAGTAAAAATCGTTTATCAAACAACTAACATGCATTTTCTACCATTAAACATCAAAATCATGGTTAAAATTTTATACCTTGATTATTTCTTAAACTAGTGGTAGAAATAGATAGATCGTGTTACTAGGATTTCAAAAACATAAAAATCATTAAAAACGGGGCTAGAACGCCTTACAATCGAGCTTGGAAGCTTGAAAAACCCTAGCCATGGTTTCTTCTTGGTACATTTGGCCATGGGATAGAAGATGAACAAAAATTAGTTTTTAATTTGGCTTTTTAATTTATTTAATTAACAAATTACTAAAATGCCCTTAATGAAAAACTTTAGAAACATACCTAACCATGTCCATTTTTGTCCAACAACTTACCTAATGGTCTAATTACCATTTAAGGACCTCCAATTTAAAATTTCATAGCAATTAGACACTCCAGCATGTAGAACTCAAATTTTGCACTTTTTACAATTTAGTCATTTTGACTAAATTGAGTGCCCAAACGTCAATATTTTCAAAAAAAAAATTTCATGAAATCATTCCATAAAATTCTAGACCATAAAATATAATAAAAATAAAATTTTCAGCGTCGAATTTGTGGTTCGAAAACCACTATAACAATTAGACCCAAAATCGGGTTGTTATAACTCTCCCCCTTAGAGATTTTCATCCCCGAAAATCTTACCAGAAAAGAGATTAGGGCAATGTTCTCGTATTTTTCTCTATCTCATCCAAGAGTCCTATTCAAGGGCAACACTTCCAGAAACACTCTGTCATTAATCTGGAATCCAATATCTTAAATTTTAGAATCGGTATACTACTTATATCAGTCTAAAGTTGCTTTCAACTTTCATAATCACTTTCACCTTTGAACTCTAAAACATAGTGTCAGAGCATATCGTCAAATATCTGAATTACTTTCTAAATGAACAAACTAGCTACTACTGAATCTCATACAACATTTTTTGCATAAGCTCTGGATAATTCATTGCGTGAATTCTATCACAGAGTAATAATAACAGAAATCAAAATCAAAAGTCGTCTCGCACTGTACTCATTTAGTTTACCACTTACTATTACAGTCCTAAGGTTCTCAATCTTGCAAAGAAAACATCGCTTTAGCTTTTTAATTTAGCTAGATTCAGACTTCCATCAAATAAGATTAATCATGTAACCAACACTCATCAAATGAAAAAAGGTTTTCAATTCAAGCATCTGGAACTATGTTTACATCCCCAATGGTTAACCGTTAACTGTAACAGCCCGACTTTTGGGCCTAGTCGGAACAGTGGGTTCGGGACCATAAATCTGAAGTTGGAAAAATTATTTTTATTATTATTTTGGTATTATAGCATGATTATGTAAGTGCGTGAAAATTTGTTGAATTAATTTTAATGTTTGTGAGCATAATTGTGAAAAAGGACTAAATCGCATAAAGGGCAAAAGTTTGGTGGGCATTAGGTGGCTTATTTGGAAAAAATAAAACTAAAAGGAAAGTTGCCATTTTTTCCTTCTTCTTCTTCACCCACCTAATATACTAGCAAAAATAGGGGTTTTGAAAGCTCAAAATTTCAGCAACTGTAATCCTTTACAAGTAAGTGATATTAATGGTTATTTTTTATGATTTTTGTGTTTTTGGAACCCTTATGGCTTAACCTAACTAATAAAGGGACTATTTTACAAAATGGTTGAAAGTCTAGGGTTTTACCATGAGATTTTTTATTTTTTATTTTTTTTTTGAATTTTTATAGAAGAAAATGAATCATGGTTGTGAAATAAACAACTTTTGTGAAAGGGGTTTTCATGAAAACCCCTAAATGGACCATTTTGGAAAGTTGGTTAAATGGATAGTAATTGCGTGAAATAATGGGGATTTCGAGCTGCTTCTAGTATACAAAGAATTCGGCTAGGCTTGATTAGTGAGAAAATTTGATTAAAATTGTTTTACGAGCCTAAGGGTAAAATCGTAATTTTTGTAAAGTTTAAGGGCAAAACGATCATTTTGCGAAAACATGAATTGTGAAATGTTTTAAATTAATGTGATGATTAAATGAGTGAATTTTATTATTTTAGATCAAGAAACATGCAATTCGAACCTAGATCGGGGGAAAGCCAAGCTAGTGGACTAAATCTAATTAGTCGCCTACATTTTTGCATACAGAGGTAAGTTGTGAGTAAATATTACAACTTTATCATTATTATGCCTTTAATGATTAATTTTGCATAAAATGTTTGAATATGGCTATGAGAGATGTATGATGAGACTTAATGTGAAAATCTCCAGGTTGAACCTTAGGAATAAATTTGACATTCATGCCATGACATTTGGGTGATATGTGTGCTAGTGTAAGACATGTCTAGGACATGCATCGGCCACATTGTGAGAGCCAGTGCAAGACCTTGTCTGGGACATGGCATCAACCTCGAGACCTGAAAGCTAGTGTAAGACCATGTTTGAGACATGGCATTGACACTGACAGATGAGAACCAGTGAGATTATGTCTGGGACATGGCAACGGTCTGTATATATGAGAGTCAATAAAAGACCATGTCTCGAACATGGCATCGACTTTGATATATGATGTAACACCCCTTACCCGTATCCGTCGCCGGAACAGGGTACGAGGTATTAACAAATTATAGTATATACTATTAAATAAAACCCAACAAAAATATGGCGTATAATTTAATCATGAATCATTATAACATATGCCATTAACAATACAAACCAATTTCAAAGGCTTCGTACAAAATGGTTAGTTTGATACTATAAGTAGTATTTTAAACCTAGACAATTATGACACGTAACAAAATAACTAAGTCTGTTATACATGCCATATTTCAAAATGTTGAGTTCAGATACCAAGAGTATTGATAGTGCGTGCGGATCTTCAACGATCTCTAACTCCTGTGCTAGTTGGATGACACTGTAAGACAAAGGAGAGAAAAGAAAGTAAGCTTATAGCTTAATAAGTAAGTATATAAATAACAGATAAGGAATCTAATATGTTTACAACATAACTCAATTATATCATATTTTTAATTTTTTTTACTATTTACTCCGGTTTGATCAAGTTGTCCCTCTTGTGTCATGATCACTAAATAAATCATAACTCGAGTTACGAAACTCGAAATTCAAATCCGTAAAATTTCCCTGAATCTAGACTCATAAAACTTCTTACTAATTTTTTTCTAGAATTTTTGGTTCAGCCAATTAGTACAGTTTATTGGTTAAAATGAGGTTAGTACAAAGAATGTGTGAAAGAGTGAAATTAGCATTAAAACTGTTTTGGACAGTATCAGTGACGTGATTTTTAAAAATCACCAAAAATAGAAGGAATTTAATTAGAGGTTGAATGAGATGTGAAATTAAAGCTTAATGAGTCTATTTTCATATAAAAGAAACAGAGCAAGCAAAGGAATTCTATATTTTGAGATATTTACAATTGTGTGTGACTTGCTCAGAATGACTATGTGATCCCCTGTTCCAACTTTGAAAAATCATTAAAAATCTATACTTGTGATGTATAGGCCCATGACTACAATGTCTCCACAAAGCCATCTCGTTGAACAATTCGGATTAATCCTCGATACTTGATGGTTTCAGCACACAGCCCGACCATCATATTTCATTTAATTCGGCTCTCTTGTACACATGGTGAACACTTAGTACCACTCATGCGACTTAGCCGATTTGTCTCGTAGCTCTCTTGTCTACATGGTGTCCTTCACTTGGAATCACGCATGCTACCTAGCTACATTTATCTCTCACGTAGCTCTCTTGTCTACATGGGATACATCCTGTATCACACATGTGACCTAGCTACTACATAGTATCTCGTAGGTTTCTTGTACACATGATGTGCACTCGACACCATACAAGTGACCTAGCTACGCCCCCTCTATTTTATTCGATCTTTCCGAATGTTCAACCGAGATCTCTCTCTATTACTTATTTCCATTCTTCCAATAGTCGATTTCTACTTCATCATCTAATATATATAATAGGCTGAAATATAAGAATGTAAATGAAATTAATGTATTATTTACATACAAACTTACCTCGGTGCAAAATATGGGAATTTTGTAATTTAGTCCAAAACTTTCTCCTTCCCCCGTTCGAGGTCGATTCCACACTTTTCTTGATCTATAACAACATATTTAGTTCATTTGACACTCGAACTATTTATTTTAATCCAAAAATCACATTATACAAAAATTACATTTTTGCCCCCTAACTTTTACAAAATTACGATTTTCCCCAAGGCTCGGAAATTTAATTTCATCCCTTATTCTTATGTTTAATGACCTACTGATCATTTTTCTCTTCTATGGAAACATCAAATACTCACTCTAACACATAGTTATGAACAATAGGTATTTTTATCGATTATGCCGTTTTTCTCGTTTTCGTTAAAAATCGCTTAGAAAAGATCGTTCTCCTAACTTCAAATATTCATATTCTACCATCAAACAACACAATACATGACTATCATTCATGGGTAATTTTTTAAACATACACCCTAACTTGAAATAATGGTAGAAATAAGTAAACTGAGCTACGAGGATTTAAAAAATGTAAAGAACATTAAAAACGGGGCTTGAAATCACTTACTATGAAGCTTGAAAATTGAAGAAACCCTACCTATGGAGGAGAGCAAATTTCGGCAGCAACTAGTGAAGATGACGACCAATTTTGTGTTATTTTTCCAATTTTATTTCATTTAATATACAAATGACCAAAATGCCCTTACTACTAAACTTTCCAAAATTCCATCCATGTCCAACTTTTTTCCATAACTTAGGAATGGGTCAAATTGCTATTTAAGACATCCTAGTTAATATCCCAAAGCAATTTCATACTAAAAACTTCTAAAACATGAGTTTTACAATTTATTCGGTTTAGTCCCTAATCTCAACTTAAGCGCTCAATGCATAGAATTTCATCACGAAATTTTCACGAAATCACGAAATCATATCATAAACCCCAAAATAATTATAAAACAATTATTTCTATCTCGGATTTGTGGTCACGAAACCACTATTCCGATTAGGCCCTAATTCGAGTTGTCACAATTCTCCCCCCTTTAGAGATTTTCGTCCCCGAAAATCTTACCGGTAAAGAGGTTTGGGTACTGTTTCCTCATATCTTCCTCAGGTTCCCACGTAGCCTCTTCTATCCCATGTCTGTGCCACAATACTTTCACTAAGGCTATACTTTTATTTCTTAACTGTTTAATTTCTCGAGCCAAAATCTTTATTGGTTCCTCCTCAAAGGTCATATCCGGTCGAATCTCAATTTCCGTTGGAGAAATCACGTGTGAAGGATCAGAATGATAACATCGCAACATTGATACCTGAAACACATTATGAATTCATTCTAACTCTGCCGATAAGGCCAACCGATATGCCACTGGTCCAATCCTCTCAGTAATCTCGTACGGCCCAATAAAATGCGGACTCAACTTGCCTTTTCGGCTAAATCTCAGAATCTTTTTCCATTGTGACACCTTCAAGAACACTTTATCACCCACCTGAAATTCAATCTCTTTTCTTTTTAAATCTGCATATGACTTTTATCGATCTGAAGTAGCTTTCAAGCAATCTCGAATTACTTTTATTTTCTCTTCGGTTTCTTTAACTAGATCAACTCCGTGAATCTGTTTCTCACTAAATTCGGTCCAATATAAAGGAGTCTGACACTTACAGCCATACAAGGTTTCGTACGGTGCGATTTGTATACTTGACTGATAACTGTTATTGTAGGCAAATTCAATCAAAGATAGATATTTCTCCCAACTACCTCCAAATTCTAAGACACAGCATCTAAGCATATCCTCGAGTACCTGGATTACTCTTTCCGACTGACCATCTGTTTGTGGATGAAACGCGGTACTAAAGTTCAATTTTGTACCCAAAGCTTCTTGTAACTTTTTCCAAAATCTCGAGGTAAATCTCGGATCTCTATATGATATTATAGACATAGGTACTCCGTGCAACCTCACAATTTTAGCAATATATAATTCGACTAATTTATCAAGTGAGTAATCGGTACGTACTGGTATAAAGTGGGCTGACTTTGTTAATCTATCAACCACTACCCAGACATCATCCTTCTTTGTAGGAGTCAAAGGCAAACCGGTTACAAAATCCATGGTAATCTTGTCCCATTTCCACTCAGGCACCATTACCGGTTGAAGTAGTCTTGAAGGCACTTGATGTTCACCTTTTACTTGTTGACAGATCAAACACTTGGTTACAAATTCAGAAATGTCCCTTTTCATACCTGGCCACCAATACAACTTCTTTAAATCATTATTCATTTTTGTGCTACCAGGGTGAACTGATAAACAGCCACTGTGCACCTCATGTAATAGTTTCTGAATCAATTCATCGTTTTTCGGTACACATATCCTGTCTCGAAACATCAAACAGTCGTCTGGTCCAACTCGAAAATCTGAGTCGTAACCTGATTCGCATTGAGTTATCTTGGTTCGCAACTCACTATCGTTCTTTTGAGCATCACAAATCAGCTGGAGAAATAACGGTTTAGCCCTCATCTCTGCTAAGATTGACCCATCATCAGGCAATGCTAACTCCGTATTCACGGCTCTCAAAGTAAAAAGAAATTTCCTGCTCAATGCGTGAGCAACTACATTTGCTTTTCCTAGATGATAATCAATCACTAGCTCATAATCCTTTAATAATTCAAGCCATCTCCGCTGTCGCAGATTCAAATCCTTTTGATTCATCAAATACTTCAAACTTTTGTGATCAGTAAAAATTCGGCATTTTTCACCATACAAATAATGTCGCCAAATCTTCAAGGCAAAGACAATAGCGGCCAATTCCAAATCATGTGTAGGATAGTTCTTCTCATGCGGTTTTAACTGTCTCGAAAAATAAGCTACCACTTTACCCTCTTGCATCAACACACATCCAAGGCCTGTCAATGATGCATCACTATAAATTACGAACTCCTTTCCTAGCTCGGGCTGTACTAAAATTGGTTCTTCAGTCAATCGTGCTTTCAACTTTTCAAAACTCTGCTGACATTTATCAGTCCATTCAAACTTAACATTCTTTTGCAACAACTTAGTCATACGAGAGGCAATCATCGAAAATCCCTCAACAAAACGTCTATAATATCCGGCCAAGCCTAAAAAGCTTCTAACCTTGGATACATTCTTTGGCGGTTTCCAATCAACGATCGCAGAAATCTTGCTTGGATCCACCCGAATACCATCACCTGAGACTATATGTCCCAAAAATCCGACTTCATGAAGCCAGAACTCACTTTTACTAAACTTACCAAACAGTTTCTTTTCTCTCAAGATCTGCAATATGGTTCTCAAGTGTTCGACATGTTCAGACTCATCCCGAGAATAAATTAGAATGTCATCTATAAACACTACTACAAACTTATCCAAATATGGCCGAACGATCTGGTTCATTAAGTCCATAAATATAGCTGGAGCATTTGTTAAGCCGAAAGGCATCACAAGAAACTCATAATGTCCATACCTTGTCCTAAAGGCGGTTTTCGGCACATCTGACTCCTTAACTCTCAACTGGTAGTAACCAGACCTCAAATCGATCTTTGAAAACACTGTGGTCCCCTTTAACTGATCGAATAAATCATCAATCTTCGGCAATGGGTACTTGTTCTTTATAGTCACCTTATTAAGCTGACGTAATCAATGCAAAGTCTCATTGAACCATCCTTCTTCTTTACAAACAATACAGGAGCACCCCAGGGAGAGAAACTCGGTCTCACAAATCCCTTATCTGTTAACTCTTGCAATTGAGCCTTCAATTCTTTTAATTCAGTCAGAGCCATTCTATATGGAACAATCGAGATCGGTGTAGTACCCGGCAACAAATCAATGGCAAACTCTATCTCTCTGTTCGGAGGCAACCCAGGCAATTCCTCTGGAAATACATCTGGAAAATCACAGACTATCGGTACTGATTCAAACTTCAGTTGAGGCAACTCAGTATTCATTACATAAGCCAGATAAGCTTCACACCCTTTCCTTATGTATTTCTGTGCAGACATGTGCGAAATCACCATAGCAATTTATTTGATTCATCTGTTTCAACCCACAGAATTTCTCCATTTTCACATTTCAACTCTAGTGTTTTTTGTTTACAATCTACCTTGGCATCATACAATGTCAACCAGTCCATTCCCAAGATAACGTCAAACTCATCAAATGGTAACAGCATCAGATTAGCCGGAAAACAGTGACCTTGAATAATTAATGGGCAATTCTTGCAAACCTTGTCAACTAGCACATATTGGCCTAAGGGGTTCGACACTTTAATCGTAAACTCAGTAAACTCAACAGGCAACTTTTTATTAGATACTAAATTTATGCAAATATAGGAATGAGTGGCCCCGGGATCAATCAATGCAATAACAATAGTATCATAGAGAGAAAATGTACCAGTAATGACATCGGGAGATGATGCATCTTCTCGGGCACGTATAGCATAAGCTCTAGCAGGTGCTCTAGCTTCTGATCTCGCCGCTGAATCTTTCATCGCAGTTTTACTGCTAGTCCTACCTCCAGTATTTTCGGTGGTCTACCTCTACTAGCGGTGGTATTCTGTCTAGCACTCTGAAATCTTTCTTCTTTAACTTTCTCCGGACAGTCTCTAATAAAATGTTCGCGAGAACCGCACCTGAAACAAGCTCACTCATTTCCCCAACACTCACCATAATGTTGCCTGCCACATTGTTGACACTCAGGCTTTCTAGGTCGCACATTACCCACACTTGCCACTGAAGTAGCTTAAGCTTTAGACCCCGAATATTTTTAGACTCAGGCTTTCTAGGTCGCACATTACCCGCACTCAGGCTTTCAGGATCCATTACTATAATAAAACAAAACACAGTTTAGAATAATCAGGACTCACTACACTATCACAATATTTTTATGGCATGTATAGCTAGACTTTTGCACACTTTATTAGTTCGAGAACCGACTAAACTATAGCTCTGATACCACTAAATGTAACACCCCTTACCCGTGTCCGTCGCCGGAACAGGGTACGAGGTATTAACAAATTATAGTATATACTATTAAATAAAACCCAACAAAAATATGGCGTGCAATTTGATCATGAATCATTATAACATATGCCATTAACAATACAAACCAATTTCAAAGGCTTCGTACAAAATGATTAGTTTGATACTATAAGTAGTATTTTAAACCTAGACAATTATGACACGTAACAAAATAACTAAGTCTGCTATACATGCCATATTTCAAAATGTTGAGTTCAGATACCAAGAGTATTGATAGTGCGGGCGGATCTTCAACGATCTCTAACTCCTGTGCTAGATGGATGACACTATAAGACAAATGAGAGTAAAGAAAGTAAGCTTATAGCTTAGTAAGTAAGTATATAAATAACAGATAAGGAATCTAATATGTTTACAACATAACTCAATTATATCATATTTTTAATTTTTTTTACTATTTACTCCGGTTTGATCAAGCTGTTCCTCCTGCGTCATGATCACTAAATAAATCATAACTCAAGTTACTAAACTCGAAATTCAAATCTGTAAAATTTCCCAGAATCTAGACTCATAAAAATTCTTACTAATTTTTTTATAGAATTTTAGGTTCAGCCAATTAGTACAGTTTATTAGTTAAAGTTTCCCCTGTTACACAGCTCAACTGATCTGACCTTTGTTCACTACGAATTGAATTTCTCTCAGTACACAATTCAAATAACCATGAAAACTGTTCATTTAACACTAGACTCAATAAGTAATTTAGGAATATAAACTATATTTCTTAATTTATTTTTTTACAATTTTTAATGATTTTTCAAAGTTGGAACAGGGGATCACATAGTCATTCTGAGCAAGTCACACACAATTGTAAATATCTCAAAATATAGAATTCCTTTGCTTTCTCTGTTTCTTTTATATGAAAATAGATTAACCTTTAATTTCACATCCCATTCAACCTCTAATTAAATTCCTTCAATTTTTGGTGATTTTGAAAAATCACGTCACTGATACTTTTCAAAACAGTTTTAATGCTAATTTCACTCTTTCACACATTCTTTGTACTAACCTCATTTTAACTTATATATATATCACAAATCATTTTCACTACATTTCATACATCACAAGTATAGGCCCATGACTACAATGTCACCACAAAGCCATCCCGTTGAACAATTCGGATTAATCCTCGATACTTGATGGTTTCAGCACACAGCCCCACCATCATATTTCATTTAATTCGGCTCTCTTGTACACATGGTGAACACTTAGTACCACTCATGCGACCTAGCCGATTTGTCTCGTAGCACTCTTGTCTACATGGTGTCCTTCACCTGGAATCAAGCATGCGACCTAGCTACATTTATCTCTCACGTAGCTCTCTTGTCTACATGGGATACATCCCGTATCACACATGTGACCTAGCTACTACATAGTATCTCGCAGCTTTCTTGTACACATGATCTGCACTCGGCACCTTACATGTGACCTAGCTACGCCCCCTCTATTTTATTCGATCTTTTTGAATGTTCAACCGGGATCTCTCTCTCTATTACTTATTTCCATTCTTCCAATAGTCGATTTATACTTCAACATCATCTAATATATATAATAGGCTGAAATATAAGAATGTAAATGAAATTAATGTATTATTTACATACAAACTTACCTCGGTGCAAAATATGGGAATTTTGCAATTTAGTCCAAAACTTTCTCCTTCCCCGTTCGAGGTCGATTCCACACTGTTCTTGATCTATAACAACATATTTAGTTCATTTAACACTCAAACTATTTATTTTAATCCAAAAATCACGTTATGCAAAAATTACATTTTTGCCCCCTAACTTTTACAAAATTATGATTTTGCCCCAAGGCTCAGAAATTTAATTTCAGCCTTTATTCTTATGTTTAATGACCTACTGATCATTTTTCTCTTCTATGGCAACATCAAATTCTCACTCTAACACATAGTTATGAACAATAGGTATTTTTATCGATTATGCCGTTTTGCTCGTTTTCGTTAAAAATCGCTTAGAAAAGATCGTTCTCCTAACTTCAAACATTCATATTCTACCATCAAACAACACAATACATGCCTATCATTCATGGGGAAATTTTTAAACATACACCCTAACTCGAAATAATGGTAGAAATAAGTAAACCGAGCTACGAGGATTTCAAAAATGTGAAGAACATTAAAAATGGGGCTTGAAATCACTTACTATGAAGCTTGAAAATTGAAGAAACCCTAGCTATGGAGGAGAGCAAATTTCGGCAGCAACTAGTGAAGATGATGACCAATTTTGTGTTATTTTTCCCATTTTATTTCATTTAATATACAAATGACCAAAATGCCCTTACTACTAAACTTTCCAAAAATTCCCTCCATGTCCAACTTTTGTCCATAACTTAGGAATGGGTCAAATTGCTATTTAAGACCTCCTAGTTAATATCCCAAAGCAATTTCATACTAAAAACTTCTAAAACACGAGTTTTACAATTTATTCGGTTTAGTCCCTAATCTCGACTTAAGCGCTCAATGCATAGAATTTCATCACGAAATTTTCACGAAATCATGAAATCATATCATAAACCCCAAAATAATTATAAAACAATTATTTCTATCTCAGATTTGTGGTCACGAAACCACTATTCTGATTAGGCCCTAATTCGGGTTGTCACATATGAGCCAGTGTAAGACCATGTCTCGGATATGGCGTCGGCATCTTACCCTATGTTTAAGGCTTATTGAATATTCAGTAGTATTCCAAATGGTTCAACAGTAAATTTACGGTTTATTTCGAAATGAGAGAATTTATGATCATGTTGTGAGTGGTATAGGTACTTCTATGAGACTTAAGAAATACAAGCTCAATTTATGTTATATGTTAGTAAGGGCTGGAAATGAGCAAGTTATGCTTATGACCATTTATGGATGTTACGCAAAGTATGATATGCTATGAGTATGTTAAGGCATGGTAAATTGTTGTAGATTATTTATATTGCAACTTACTAAGCTTTGTGCTTACCCTTCTTCCTTTCCATTTTCTTATAGTGCTGCCTATATAGCTTTTGGATCAACGGACGTCGGAGACATCAATCACACTATCAATTGAAGCACTTGGTATAGTTAGTTTTTTTTTTTTGAATATGGCATGTATAGGGACTTAGACTTTTGCGTTTTGTGTCTTTGTTAACTTGGCCAATTGTGTTGGCTTAGGATGAAACCCTTAATTTTGTATAAGGCCATAGGTAATAGCTAATATTCATTATTGATATATGCAAATGATGATATTCTCATGATGAGTGAGTTGCATGAATGAACTAGTGTATATTAGGGTTGTTAAAGTGTAATGGGGTTTGCATTTGAATGTCATGTTGTGGCTGAATGATCTTGTATTGCTGTATGGATTTGCTATGTTAAGTGTTGTGTAGGTTGGTACCTTTGAGGGTGGCATAAAGGCTTGGTAGATAGCCTTGCCTTTGTCCACACAAGCATGTGTCTAGGCCCCATGTGACACACGATCAGCCCTTGGGCGTGTTGTCCGCCCGTGTGTCCCCTACACCTTGAATTTGCAAGTTAGTATGCATGGTAGTAAACACATGGGCAGAGACACAACCGTGTGAAGGACATGGCGATAGGACATGGGCGTGTGCTTTGGCCGTGTGTCCTTATTTGGTTGATGACGCCAGAAACAAAATGTCAAGGTTTTTGTACACGGGCGTGTCATGGCCGTGTAAGGGACACGGGCCATGGGCACGGGCGTATGCCAGGCCGTGTGAAAACCCCTGTAGGCCGGCTGTGTGTAAGCACATGGGCTGCCCACACGGGCGTGTCCCCTAATCACATAGGCATATGGCCCTTGTAATATGAAAAATTTTGTAAGATTTTGTAAAATTTTCTAAAGATCTCGATTTAGTCTCGAACCACTTTTAGTGCATGTTTTGGACCTCGTAGGCTCGTTTTAGGGACAAATTGATTGAATGTTGAAAAGTTTTAACTTAGAAGTAAGTTTATGACATGATTGGCATGAATGATTGAAATGTAAGTCTGGTAATGCCTCGAGTCATGTTCCGGCATTGAATGCGTGTAAAGGGTGTTATATTTAGTGGTATCAAAGCTATGCTTTAGTTGATTCTAAGACTAACCCAGCGTGAGTACGAGTCTAACTATACATGCCATAGTTGTATATTGATAGTGTGACGGCTCCTGATGACTATAAATTTTGTTTTCGTTTAGTAAATGGATCCTGACGGAGCTACAGTGGATGATGTGGAGAGTAATGCACCGGCTTCCGGTGAAGGGACTACGCCTATTGAAAGTGATCCCGTGACGATGAGTCAGGGCGAAGGGGCTAGAGAAGTCTACCTTCGTATGATGGATGCTTGGTACTTAGAGTTTCTTTGTGCAAATACAAACACTCCACCTCCACCACCTCCTCTGATTCCTCAGCTGGTCCTTATGGCTCCCCAATAAGTAGGAATAGTTAGAGAGAGAAACCTCTGGTAGATAGAAATCGAAAGCAAGGGGCTGAGGAATTTCAGGCTAATATTTATGATGACCCAGAGAGAGTAGAGTTCTGGTTGGAAAATACCATTAGAATATTTGATGAGCTATCGTTCACGCCTGAGGAGTGCGTGAAGTGTACAGTGTCACTCCTACGAGACTCGACCTACCAATTTTGGAATACTCTCGTGTCAGTTGTACTGAGAGAGAGGGTAACTTAGGAATTCTTCCAGGAAGAGTTCTGTAAAAAGTATATTAGTCAAAGGTTCATAGATCAAAAGAGGAAAGAATTTCTTGAACTGAAGCAAGGCCGTATAACAGTGACAGAATATGATTTTGAGTTCATGAGGCTCAGCAAATATGCGCGGGAGTGTGTATCTACAAAAGCCACAATGTGTAAGAGGTTTGAAGATGGGTTGAATGAAGACATCCGATTGTTGGTTGGCATCCTAGAGTTAGAAGAATTTGTGGTACTCGTTGAGAGAGCGTGTAAGGCTGAAGAATTGGCCAAAGAGAAGAGAAGAGCTAATATTGAGTATCGTGACTCAAAGAAATGATAGATGCAGAAATCACATCAGGCATTATCCAAGGGATCAAGAGAGTTTCCTACTCGATCAAATGCGTCAATAGGATTCTTTAGTAGAAACAAGAATAAATAGTACACGGCATTTAAAGCTCAAACCACCTCTATCGCGAGCGTTGGTAATGCTCAACTGAATAAATCAGAGTGTTCAAAGTATGGTAGATGACATTTGGGGGAGTGCCGAGGAAATAAAAGAGGCTGTTTCACATGTGGGTCGCTAGACCATTTTATTTGTAGTTGTCCCAAGATGGTCGAGAAAGATAGAGATCAAGGTGTGAGAGTGAGTAATTCTCCTTCAAGAGGTAGACCATAGAAAAACCCAAGAAGTGAGGCTAGCAGCAGAGGTGCACCTGGAGTTCTGCTGTAAGTTCCGAGGGTCGAGCGCCTGCAAGGATTTACGCCATTCGTACCTGTGAGGAGGCTGTGTCTCCTGATGTTTACGTGTACCTTCTCTATCCATGATATACCTGTTGTTGCTTTGATTATTCCGGGATCCACCCATTCTTATGTTTGCATTAAATTAGTACCCAGTATAAATATGCTAGTTGAGTCTACCAAATTTGTGGTAAAAGTGTCAAACCCATTAGGCAAACATGTGTTAGTTGACCAAGTATGTAGAAATTGTCCCTTGACAATTAAGGGTCATAGTTTTCCGGCTAACCTCATGTTATTGCCGTTTGATGAATTTGATGTAATCCTTGGTATGGATAGGTTAACTTCTCATAATGTTGTAGTGGATTGTGGAAGAAAATCTATTGAGTTGAAATGTGAATATGGGGATGTTCTTTGGGTCGAACCAGATGAATCGGATAACTTGCCTGTAGTGATATCATCTATGACTGCGGAAAAATATTTGAGAAAAGGGTGCAAAGCTTGTCTCGCTTTTGTGTTGAATACTCAAGTATCTGAATCCAAGATCGAGTCAGTGCCAATGGTACGTGAGTATCTGGATGTGTTTTCAAAAGAATTGCTCGGATTTCCTTCAGCCAAGGAAGTTGAGTTTGGTATTGAGTTAGTCCCTGGTACGACACCTATCTTGATTGCTCCATATATAATGGCTCCGACGGAGTTAAAGGAGTTAAAAGTACAGCTACAAGAACTAACTGACAAGAGTTTTGCGAGATCAAACTTTTCCCCGTGGGGTGCTCCAATGCTATTTGTGAAGAAAAAGGATGGATCAATGAGATTATGTATAAACTACCGACAACTCAAGAAGATTACAGTTCAGAACAAGTATCCTTTGCTGAGAATCGATGATTTGTTGGACCAATTGAAGGGAGCCACTGTGTTTTCAAAGATAGACTTGAGGTCTGGTTATTACCAACTAAAACTCAGGGAACAAGATGTACCGAAAACTACTTTTCGGATGAGGTATGGCCATTATGAGTTCCTCATCATGCCCTTTGGCTTAACAAATTCCCTTGTGGTATTTATGGACTTAATGAACCGTATTTTCTGACCATATTTGGATAAGTTTGTCATTGTTTTCATCGATGACATATTGATTTATTCTCGTAATGACAGTGAGCATATGGAACATTTGAGGATGGTCTTGCAAACTTTGAGAGATAAGCAGTTGTATGCTAGGTTTAGCAAAAGTGAGTTTTGGTTTTGGGAAGTTGAATTCTTGGGACACATCGTACCGGGGGATGGGATTAGAGTTGACCCGAGTAAAATCTCGGCTATTGTTGAGTGGAAACCGCCAAGGAATGTGTCAGAGATTAAAAGCTTTCTAGGCTTAGCGGGATACTACAGACGGTTTGTTAAAAGGTTCTCTATGATAGCTATTACGATGATGAGGCTGCTACAAAAATAGGTTAAGTTCGAATGGACAGAAAAGTGCCAACAGTGTTTTGAGACATTAAAGGCTTTGTTGACCGAAGCCCCAGTTTTAGTGCAATCGAAATCGAGAAAAAATTTGTGGTGTATAGCGACGCCTCCTTGAATGGATTGGGGTGCGTGCTCATGCAAGAAGGTAAGGTTATAGCCTATGCCTCGAGGCAGCTGAAGCCACATGAGAGAAACTACCTGACACACGATTTAGATTTGGCCGCCATCGTGTTCGCATTAAAATTTTGGATATACCATTTGTACAGTGAGAAGTGCCGAGTGTTCGCCAACCATAAAAGTCTCAAGTATTTGATGACTCAAAAGGAGTTGAACCTACAGGAATGGAGATTGTTAGAGTTGATAAAAGACTATGACCTGATAATCGATTATCACCCGAGAAAGGCGAATGTACTCGCTGACGCTTTAAGTAGGAAGTCATTGTTCCCCTTGAGGGCTATGAATGCTCAATTGTCTATGACTGAAGATGGTTCGAATCTAGCTGAGTTGAGAGCAAGATCGATGTTCCAGCAAGAGATTTGTGAAGCTTAGAAGAGTGGTAAGGAATTACAAGCCAAGAGAACTCAGTGTGAGTTGGGTGCTGAATCAGATTTACGGATTGGTTCCAATGGGTGTCTTATGTTCCGAGATAGGATTTGTGTTCCTAAGGTTACCGAGTTGATTTGGAAGATCTTACTTGAGGTGCATAGTGGTTGTTTGTCAGTACACCCTAGAAATACAAAAATGTATAATGATTTGAAGAAAATGTATTATGGCCGAGTATGAAAAGAGACATCTCGGAGTTTGTATCAAAATGCTTAGTCTGTCAACAAGTAAAGGCTAAGCACAAAGTACCTTTGGGCTTACTTCAACCCATAATGGTTCCCGAATGGAAATAGGACCGAGTTACCATGGATTTCGTTTCGGGGTTGCCTTTGTCGCCAAGGAAAAAAGATGCCGTATGGGTTGTTGTTGATAGGCTAACAAAGTCGGCATATTTTATACGGTGTGTACTAATTGCCCACTTGAGAAATTGGTTGATTTGTACATCTCCGAAATCGTGAGACTTCATGGAGTACCCTTGTCAATTATTTCGAATAGAGATTCGAGATTTACCTCATGGTTTTGGAAAAAGTTACAAGAAGCTTTGGGGAAAAAGTTAAATTTTAGCATTGCTTTCCACCCACAAACCGAAGGTCAGCCGGAAAGAGTACTTCAGATATTGGAAGATGTAACACCCCTAACCCGTATCTGTTGCTGGAATGGGGTTACGAGACATTACCGATCATAAAACAATTCAGAACAGACTTTCTTTATAAGTTTAATCATCTAGTATTCTTTTTTCATATACATTTCATTTCACATATTTTTCAAATATATATACTTTAACTTTGATGATATTTGAATAATTCAAATATAAAAATATTTTAATTATCAAACAATGTTAAGCGCATACTTTATACAATCAAATATACATTATTTCCTTTCATATAAGTGAAATATTCCGTAGTAACATTCGTTTGCCTTATTACTACATTTGCATAACATGAATAAATAATTATATAATTCACTTAGCATATGCTAAAATATATCATCAACTTAACTAATTAAACCACTCAAATAAATTATCTAAAGTGTTCAAATAATGTGCCATTTGAAAATGATACATAAACATATTCATTTCATGTCTATTCGGCAACCAAGATCTACTAGTACAAATTAATTTATTTTAAAATAATTATCAAATCCAAATAGTCATACCTATCATTATTTTATAACATAAGCATACTCCAATGTACCACATACTCTTTACATATATTTTACTAATTAATGCATTACATATTATAACTCAAACACAAACATCATTTACTTCATAACGAAACACCACATTTTATCCTTATACATATATACTTTGAGTTAATAAATGAGTCATACCATTTCATCTTGTGCAAAAATATGTAAATATATATACATATATAAATATATATATACAGGTACCGAATCACCAAGTTGACCATAACCCTTCCATATATTTCCACCAAATAACCGAGTACACAAGTACATTATATAAGCTTCCAAATCAATTCATGATACAATCTATACTTCACAAGAATAAATCAATAACCAAATATAAACACATATCCCATACACAAATCTTATCTACTACGTAATAAACATATCAAAATAAACTTTTGCTATATTCGAACATGACCTATCATCCTTCAATACCAAATCATGAATAACACCTTAACCAAATTAAGAACCAAATTCACTCATACTTTTATCTATCCATATCTCATAACCAAATCAACCAAATGCACACATCCTAAATTACTAACCAACTTCAATGCACAAAAATAGATATCATGAATACCATTCATTCAAGACATATAGCATAATAACCAAATGAACATAAGCCATAATCAAACAAAAATATAATAAAGCATTGAAGTTAGGCCATTTTCACATGGCTTAAATTATACAAAACCAAAATCCAACATTTCAAATTACAATCTAGCCTATACATGCCATAGGATCGAAAATTCAACTTATAAAATACCGAAGATAGTCGATAGTGTGGTAAGCTTCTCTGACGATTCCCGAGCTTGAAACTTGAATCCAAAATCTATAAAACAGAGGTAAACATGAACACACACAGAGTAAGCTTACATAGCTTAGTAAGTCATAAGCAAATAAACAACTTAGCTACATAATCAAATCATATAAACTAAACCAATTTTTTACTATCATAGTTACTTTAAATCTTTAAATTTACAAATTCATGTATTTTATATGTACTTTCACTTGTATATTATTCATGGCCGAATGAACATATATATATTTTAACAAACTATCATTCAATTTCCAAGCCAAATTATCTTTATCATAACTAGTACATATACTTTTATATGCATAAATTCGTCAAAGGACAATAATCACATACATATTTATATTATATGGCCGGATACACATACATATATATAAGCAAAATATCCTTCAATTTCAAAGCTAAATATCATTATGTGAACACATATACTTATACTCATGAATCAAAATACAACTTCTTATGCATAAGCATAGTAATGATCGAATGAACACTTTTATATATAAAGATACATTAACAAACTATCATTAATGACCAAGCCAAAACATCTTTGTCATAATAAATACACATACAATTATATGCATACACTCGTAAGTCAAAGTATAACAATTATATATATTTATATCAATCACCGAATATACCACCAATTGCATATATTTAAAAATAATTTCAATAATGTTCATATTATTTATTTACAAGGCCGAATACCTTTTTCACATTCACATATGTACTTACTTTACTTCAAGAATGTCTTGCAACAAATATTAAGTAACTTACCCACTTAGTTTTAAATAAGTAATAAACCAATTCATACCTGACCATTTTAGGTCACTTTTGCACATTTGATCTCAACTTATTGATGCCTGTTGAACCATTCGGAATTGGATAGGACACTCGGATAATCACACATATATCGTACAATGCCAACGTCCTAGACGTGGTCTTACATGTAACCACATATCGATGCCACTGTCGCAGACAGGGTTTTACTCACACACATATATTGGAGTCACATATTGATGCCATGGTCTTACTCGCGCATCACATATTGAAATCCTATGTCATGACATATGTATCCTAACTATTCCTAAGGTTCATACGGGGCTTTTGGACGTCGTAACTCAGTAGAAACGAATGCTTGAACACGGTTACCAAGCTTATTCACATTCGGCATAAGCATATATAAATTCATATTTCCCATACCAGTATATATATTTAACATTTATCTACAATTAAACACGTCTATTTGCCTATAAACTTACCTCGGACGATGCAAAATGAAATGGGACGACTAGTCAACAACTTTCGTTTTTCCCTGATCCAAATCCGGTTTCTTTGGTTTTTGATCTAAACATATTCAAATTAAGCTCATTCAAACATACTTTCATTCAAATTTAGTCCAAAAACACATAAATGGGCAAATTACCATGTGACAGTCCTAATTTGGCCCTAGTCAAAAAGTGGTTTCGGGATCACAAAACCGAGTCACAGAAATAATTAAATGTTATACTCTGTGTTTATTATATGTGAAAGTGCATGTGTGAAAATTTCATGCTTTGATTTTGTCATTTGAGAGTAAAATTATGAAATAGGGCCTATGTGAAAATTTCTGAAAATGCTATAGGCCAAATTGTAGTGGGCAAATAATTTGTAGTGTAAAATGTGAGGATTTGCATGTCAAACTCCCCATTTTATGTGTAGTGGCCAGCCATGATGTTGGTGGGAAGCAACATGTGCATTAGATAATAATAATTTAAGACATGAAGTTATGGTACTAATTGATATGTATCATTTTATGTCATAAAATAAAGGCCAAAAATAACAAACTGATGGAAGGGAAAAGTTTGTCCATCCTTGTTCATGGTAGCTGAAAATAGAAGAGAAAGGAGAGGAAAAGAGCTCTTGAATGTTCAGTCACTTGGGGAAGAAAATCCAAGGTGAGTTCATGGTGCTTTGCTTCTATTTTGATGTTCATGGGTTTTTCTTGTTTCTACCTTAAACCATGAAGCATATTTTTTATTTTTGGTTGTGTTGTGAGCATTCGGTCATGAATGGAAATGAGAGAAATGGTTGTTGTTTCATGTTATTTTGATAAAAAATGGAGAATAGATGAAGTTGAGCCAAGCAAATGAGCATGCATGTGCCTTAGATGCTAAGGGGGGAAATCGACTAACATGTTGTGTGTATTATGGCCGAATGTGAACTTGGATAATATTGAGTAATGTTGTGCTTTAAAATGATGAAAGGAAGATTATGCTTAAGTGAAGTTATAGGTATGTGATGATTGATTTGTGATATGCATGTTTAAATAACATGCATGCAAGGTATGTGTGAAAGAGTGAGTTGGTAATAAATCTGCTTGGGACAGCAGCAGTAACGTGATTTTAGAAAATCACCATAAATTGTGGGAGATGAGTTAGAAGCTGAATAAATTATGTAATTAAATATTAATGAGTCTGTTTTTATAAAATCATTATAAATTGTAAAAAAATGGTTATAAGATTAAGTTTATATGCTTAGACTCCTTAATGAGTATAGTTTCAAATTAAATAAACAAGAACATATTTTGAATTCTTTACAATGAGAAATTTGATTCGTAGTGAAGAGTGGTTAGATTAGTTAAGCAGTGAAATAAGGGAAACTTTAAGAAAAATCTGGTATTGATTGGCCAAACCAAAAATCCTGAAAATTATATGGGTAAAAGATATATGGGTATATTTTCAGATAAAATTAACAGAACATGATTTGGAGTTTCGTAGCTCCAGTTATAAATGATTTAGTGACTGTTGCTCAGGAAGACAGCTTGCAGTGAAATTATGATTATGTGGTAAACATTGACAAAAATTTGTTAATAAGTTGCTTATTGATTTCTTATAAGCTTATTATGATCAGTAGGTGTGAAATTTGAATATATATATTATATTTTGAAAGTGATGCTTGAATAGTCGAATAATGACTAGTTTAAAATCTTTAAATTTTAAGCTCAAGAGCATAGAGGGGCAAATTCGGATAAGAGAAAAGAGAAAGTAATCGAATAGCCATTGTAATCGTTCGGCAACATTCAAGGTAAGTTCTTAAGTGTTTAAGGTTGATTCCTTTTTATATGCCCAAGAGTTAAATTAATATGGTAAAGGGAATGTAAATTTTATTTAGTTAATGTGTCGAATATGTAATGATTTAAGGCTATAAGCCGATTATGGCTATTATGCTTAAGTTGAATTGGATTTGGAAATTTGATGCACTAAATGAGTGTTACAATGAATAAACTATGCCGTATATGTGTTGGTGGAGATATCACGATTTGTGATTATTAAATACTTAAAGGAAACCATGATGTGTATAAAATTATTATTATTAGTCCTTTGTGGTAGCCGAATATGGCTTGGCACTAAAGTGATTAAATGTGAACTTCGATGAGGTAAACCATTAAAAGTGTGGTGCTATAAGACTATGGGCTAATACGATATGTGGATTCATTCCGTAAAGTAAATTATTCAGGTATGCGATATGTACTTAGGCATGTTAAATCGATTGGAATTGAATCATGAATGTGAATTGAGAAGCATAGGTAAAAATGCCTATGACATATATGTGAGTAAGGGTAAAACCATCATCAATTATCGATAAGGATGGGCTATGTGCGGAACCATCTTATAATTGGTAATTTGAAAGGTTGTGTGCGAATCAGTGAGCAATATGTATATATTAGATGAATCGTGACCTTTTGGTTCTACTTGAACTAAGTTGCGCGATAAATAATTTATGCATATGACTTATAGTCGAATGGTCACTATGGGTTAAGTTTGAATGGTGAAATGGAAATGTGATATGTTGAATGAGATGTGTTAATATATGATTAAATATGCATGATATTTGATGTATATCCGGGCTTAAAGACCCGTAGGCTTTGTGCTGGTAAAATATTTGGGTTAAATCCCGCAGGCTTCGTGCTGGTATTATATCAGGGATAAATCCCGCAGGCCTAGTGCTGGTATTATATTCGGGCCTTTGTGCCTAGCAGGCTTTGTATCGGTGATGTGTATTCAGGCCTTTGTGCCTAGCAGGCTTCGTACCGGTGATGTGTATTCGGGCCTTCGTGCCTAGCAAGCTTCATGCCGGTGATGTGTATTCGGGCCTTCGTGCCTAGTAGGCTTCGTGCCGGTGATGTGTATTCGGGCCTTCGTGCCTAGCAGGCGTAATGCCAGTGAAATGATATGTTATGTGAATTCGGTGTTCCTTGTAAGATAAGGGTTTAGCAGAATGTTAAAGATGAAATGATAGTGTATTGTATCATGCTTATATGGCCTAATGGCAAGTATAACATGTTGGTAAATATGCAATGTGCTTTTATAATCGAATGATAAGTTTGAAATGAATGTGAGTGAAATGTTATGCATAAGCTATCAAATGTTAAGTGTGAAAATGAGATGAAAGAAAAGTGTTTGAGATGTATAATTATATACGTTCGAATGATGTTAGTACTCAATTGATATGAATATGTTATATGGAACTTGTTGATTTGATTATTCGGGCCTTTGAGCTTAGCAGACTATAATATCGGTAAGATACTATTCGGGCTTTGGAGCCTAGCAGGCTATAAAGCCAGTGAAATCATATCGGGCCTCGAGCCTAGTAGGCGAAATGCCGATGATTTGAGAAAAGCCTATGACTAAGGTACCTCGTGCTAGATTGTCAAATGAAAATATTTAATACGTAAAGTGGGCCAGGTACGCAGTATGTACTCAGATGTGAGTTTGATTTGAAGTGAATCATAAGTGAGTAATGTGATACGTACGTGAATAAATGTTAAAACTATACCTATGATCATGATACACCTGGTCAAGGTGTGAAAGTATGTGAGGGTATTTGATTTAAATATGTTATATGAATTCAGATTAAGTGTGATAAGAATGCGGAACGTGCATTATGTGCTTGTGTATATTCGGCCAGATGGCAATATCCCTAGAATTTGGCCTCTTAAGAAATTAAATAATCGAAGTATAATTGCGTTTATTTGTTTGCATTGCTTAAAACTTACTAAGCTTATGAAAGCTTACTCCGTTGTTACATTTCTCTGTTTTATAGATTGTTGACTTCAGTTACCTGCTCGGGTTGGAGTTCACCAGAGATATTATCACACTGTCGAGCTCACGTTATCGGTGTAAGTAAATCCTAGTATTTCGAGTCTATGGCATGTATAGGGTTTTAATGTTTTGGACCTCGTAAGCTCATATATGGGATAGATTGCATGTGAAAAGAAAAGTTTTAAATTGATTGAAATTTTTCAGCACGGTTTTTGTGTGATTGACAGAGTTTAAGTCGGGTAACACCTCGAACCCTGTTCCGGTGAGGGATACGGGCGAGGGTTGTTACATACCATTTTACCCCTAACATTTACACTTTTTACAGTTTAGTCCCTATTGCACAAAACACAAAACATTCAAAATTTCAAGATACCCATGTTTGGCCGAATATACCTAGTGTTCATACAAGCCCATATATTTCATTTATTTCACCTTTTAGTCCCTCAAATTATTATTTTTCAATTTAGTCGTAATTACTCAAAATCATCAAAAACTCCAATACAAAATATGTTAATCTAAAACATATCTTTCATATTTCATCAGCAAGCAAAAAAAAAATACCAAGCTATCAACCATGGCACAACTTAAAATATTCATCAAAATGAAAATTTAAAGCTTGGGTCTTGAAGATTACTAAGCAACGATATCAAAAACATAGAAATTCTCAAAAACCGGGCTAGTTACATACCTTAATCAAGATCAACCATGGCCGAACCGTCCAAGCTTTTTCTTTGTCTTTCTTGTTTTGATACTTGGTGATGAATTTATGAAAGAAAAAATGCATGACAACTTATTATATGTTTTATTATATATTAACATGTTTATTATTTTACTTATTTAACCTTTTAATTAAAATTTGAAACCATTATAAGCAATGGTTATTACTGTCCATCATATTAAAAATGGTTATATTGCATAATAAATGCTCCAAATTATAAAGACAAGTTCAATTAAATACTTTCACATTTAACCACCAAATTTTTATTTTACACGATTAAGCCATTTTATTTAATTAGGCACCCAAACGACAAAATTAAAGCACGAAAATTTCACAGATATAAATTCACACAAAATAAACACAGTAAATAATTTTTAAATATTTTTTTGACTCAGATTCGTGGTCTCGAAACCACCGTTCCGACTAGGGTCTAATTCAGGCAGTTATAGAAGATATGTTGCAGTGTTGTATTCTCAAGTTTCAAGGTAGTTGGGAAAGGTATTTACCACTGGTAGAGTTTGTCTATAATAATAGCTATCAGTCGAGATTGAAAATGGCGCCTTATGAAGCTTTGCATGGGCGTAAGTGCTGGACGACCTTATATTGGACTGAGCTTAGAGAGATTCAGATTCATAGGGTTGACTTAGTCAAAGAGATCGAAGAAAAAGTTAAGGTGATTCACGATTTTTTGAGGGTCGCTTCTGATAGACAAAATTCCTACGCAGATTTAAAACGAAAAGAGATTGAGTTTCAAGTCGGTGATAAGGTATTTTTAAAAGTATCCCCGTGGAAGGAAAGTCCTCAAATTCAGTAAGAAAGGAAAACTATGTCCACGGTTTATTAGACCTTAGGTGACCGAAAGAATTGGATCGGTAGCATACCGATTAGCTTTTCCATCCGAGTTAGAAAAGACCTACGATGTATTCTATGTGTCTATGTTGTGCCGTTACTGTTCTGACCCCCCGTACATGATTTCACTGGCAGAGGTTGAAATTAGCTCAGATATGACTTACGGCGAAGAGTCGGTTAAGATTTTGGCTTGACAGGTTAAAAAATTGAGGAATAAGAGTATAGCACTCGTGAAAGTTTTTATAACACCCCAAATTATAAGTAATTATTTTTGTATGTTGTGTTGCATAAATGCATGCTTGCTTCAATGGTTAAGTGTCCTGAGAAGTGTTGGAGAAGTCCTGAATTCAAGGCTTGGATTGTGAAAAAATTTTGTTTTTACTTAAATAAACCCTATCTCTAGTCATTGGGCATATTAAATAAATGTGGATAAAACATGACAAAAGGGGCTTGTTGGTCTAGGGGTAAGTGGCGTGTAGATTGTTCCTTGAGGTCTGAGGTTTAAGGCTTGGCGATGAAAAATGAGTGTTTTATTTTACGGTGAGTACTTGGGAGTGCCTTAGGTTGACCGAAACTCTAAGGAGTTTGAAGAGAGTTCAAATTAGTTGGTGGAGAGATTGGAGGAGGGGTTAAGGAGTGGATATGGGATTTGGTAGACGGTTGGACAGATTTTAGGAGAAAATCGTGGGGAATAGAGGGGAAGGAAGTGTTATGCTGAATTGGGACTTTGGGTGTAACACCCCGAACCCGAGACCGTCACCGGAGTCGAACACGAGGTGTTAACAGACTTTTTAAAAAATTTCCAGACACTGCCAATCTGCATAATATTCGCTTTAAAAATCATATCTTGAGTTCAGAAACTCGGAATCCAGTTCCGTAAATTTTACCTGAAACTAGACTCATATGCCCATCTACATATTGTTTTCTAGAATTTTTGGTCAGGCCAATTAGTACAGTTTATTAGTAAAAGTCTCCCATGTTACAGGGATCGACTACCCTGACCTTTGTGCATTACGACTTGGATATCTCCCTGTACAGGGCTGAAATACTGATGCCGTTTGTTTCTATAGAAACTAGACTCAGATAGGAATCTATACATATATGGCTTGACTCCTAATTGTCTCTGGTTAATTTGTAATGAATTTCCAAAGTCGGAACAGGAAATCCAGAAACTTTTCTGGCCCTGTCTCACGATAACCTGAATATCTCTTAACATACTGTCTGTATGATTGTTTCGTTACTTTCCTATGAAAATAGATTCATCAAGGTTCGTTTACATAATTTATTCACTATTTAATTCCATTCCTACTATTTTTAGTGATTTTCCAAATCTACATCACTGCTGCTGTCAGCATCTGCCTTTAAGGTAGACTTTACCTATTTCATGGTTTCCATGATTCAACTAGCCCTTTTTGCATAAATAGCACAATTTATGATAGTGATTAACCATTCCCATGGCTAATCCTTGTCAAGCATATCCACACCAAATGATTATAACATTATACTCAAACACATATAAGCCATTTTCGCATGGCTATCCAAAATTATACAAGTCCAAAGGGTCCACGACCCACAACAAACGGGTAGTCCTATACATGCCATTTCGAAGTTCAACCAAAATTGTACCAAAAGGGGGGGCTTTGATAGTGTGGGCGACTTTGACTTCAAGATCCCGAGTCCAATAGCTGGAGAACCAAGTCTATAAAACAGAGGAGCAATGAAACGGAGTAAGCAATTTATGCTTAGTAAGTTTTGAGCAAGGAATTCCAGCACAACAAAAGTATAGCATTCATATAGCTAAACGGATAATTTCATATGACCAAATTTTCGATATCATACTTGCTTCACATTACCAACCCTTATGTACATACACAAAAGATCAACTTAGCCAAAGGCCGGTAGCTCGTTTATCAACTGAGCGAATACTTATTTGTAAGGGCTCAACTAAATTCAAGCACATACGAAACATACCTCAATGTTGGGATGTTTCTAGAGTATTAACTGAAATTTTTACAGCAAGATCATTCATTCCCAAATCACGTACCTTCGGAATTTAACCGGATATAGCTCCTCGTTCAAATGCCTTCGGGACATAGCCCGGTTATAGTAATTCGCACAAATGCCTTCGGGACTTAACCCGGATTTAGTAACTCGCACAAATGCCTTCGGATCTTAGTCCGGATTTAGTATCTCGCACAAATGCCTTCGGATCTTAGTCCGGATATGGTCACTTAGCACAAAGCCTTCGGGACTTAGCCCGGACATCATTCAAATAACCATGCACATTTAACAATAAATCATGGCACATTCGTATTTCATTTTCGTTAGCAAAACTCGAACACAAGACACTTATCATTCTTGTAATTTCGGCTCAATAGCCACACACAAAGAGCATGATTTTGATTTGCTTAAAACATGATCTAATCAAATCTTAATTTAAGCTCTCTTACTCAAGAACTTACCTCGGATGTTGTCGAACGATTCCGATGGCTATTCGACCACTTTTTCCTTCCCTTTATCGGATTTAGTTCCCCTTTGCTCTTGAGCTTAATTAAACAAATAAATTGATTTAATCATTTGAGCATCGAAAAGAGGAACACAAGGCACTTAGCCCATATTTATACATTAGACATTAAAGTCATATATGTATGGAATCATGAATCAAACTCAACATTAGCTAATTTTCCCCCCTTGGCCGAATTTTCTAAGCCAAGACAAAAGCATCAATATGCTTGCCTCCAACCGAATACATGCAACACCAAATCTTCTTCCTATGGCCGAATATGCATGTCTATGTTGGGGCCGATTATATGCTTAATACTTCCTACAAGTATGGTTACTTGTATTGATTATAAATATCATCTTGTTTCAAGTTCAAAACTTGGCTAATACACACATATATACACTAGTAAAGCATCCTCTCCCTTTCCATCAATTTAACACATGCATTGCTCATTAACATACAAAAGTTATATTCGGCCTTAGCACACAACTTGCTAGCCAATTCTTCCCCATCTAGCAACCAATGCACATATGTGCTCACTCAAAAATGCTAAAAAGGAGATTCAAGAATCATCAATCCACCATCACATGCATCATTAACAAGCTTCATATTTAGCATGCAATGGCATTAACACAAAATCCACCTAGGCCGAATCTTAACTCATCTTCATGCCTCATCACCACAACATCAAACATCAACCAAGAATGATGCATCCATGGCCGAGTGTCATTTCCATCACATAGCAAGATTTAGACCATGGGCTAGGTAGAACTCAAGCTAACAACTAAAACATGCATGCATCTCATGGAACATCATCAAACATACCTTAGCCTAGCTACATGCATGGCCGAACCTCTTCAACCTTTCTTCTTCCTTCCTCCTTAAAATTTTTGGCCAAGGATGAACCAAAGGATGAGCACTTTTTTTCTTTGTTTTTCTTTCTAGTTTCGGCAAAATGGGGGGGGGGAGAAACAACCACACACTTTTTTTTGTTTTCATCATATTCCCTTTCATTATTTAATTTCCATGCTCATTATTTTATTTTTTTCCACCCATGATGCACCAACAAGACATGTCTATGACATGTCTTGCCCATCACACTTGGTCTACCATGCTTGTCATGGCCGGCCACTACTAATTAGGGGGGGAATTTGACATGCAAGTCCCCCCTTTTTATTTCATGGACTAATAGGTCCTTATGCTTTGACCTATCACATTTCAAAATTTTCTCACATAAGTCCTATTGACTAAATTCACATGCAATCGACTAAATCGAAGCTTGAAATTTTCACACATTCATAATTACATATTCTAGACAATAAATATCACATTCAAACATTTCGGTGACTCGGTTTAGCGGTCCCGAAACCACTTCCCGACTAGGGTCAATTTTGGGCTGTCACAACTCTCCCCCACTTAAGAAATTTTCGTCCCCGAAAAGCTTACCGGTAAATAGGTTTGGGTATCGTTCTTTCATCGAGCTCTCGGTTTCCCAAGTAGCTTCCTCGATCCCGTGTTTGAGCCATAACACCTTAACTAACGGAACCCTTTTGTTTCGCAACTCTTTCACTTCACGAACTAGGATATGAATCGGTTCTTCTTCATAACTCAAGTCAGATTGAATTTCAACTTCTGAGGGATTAATCACATGTGACGGATCGGATCTATAACGTCGAAGCATCGAAACATGAAAGACATCGTGAATCTTTTCAAGTTCAGGGGGCAAAATCAATATATACGCAACCGGACCAACTCGTTCGGAGATTTCATACGGCCCAATGAATCTCGGGCTCAACTTGCCCTTACGGCCAAATCTGAGTACCTTTTTCCAAGGCGAAACTTTAAGAAACACTTTATCTCCCACCTGATATTCAATGTCTTTTCGTTTCAAATCCGCATACGATTTTTGACGATCTGTGACTGCTTTCAGACTTTCACGGATTACCTTTACTTTCTGTTCGGCATCCTTAATCAAATCAACTCCGAAAATTTTACTTTCACCGAGCTCGGTCCAAAACAATGGTGTACGGCATTTACGACCGTACAAAGCCTCGTAAGGTGCCATCTTAATACTTGATTGAAAACTATTGTTGTAAGCGAATTCAATCAAAGGTAAATACCGTTCCCATGAACTACTGAACTCGAGGATGCAACATCTCAACATATCCTCAAGTATCTGAATTATCCGCTCGGATTGACCATCGGTTTGGGGGTGAAAAGCAGTGCTAAAATGCAGCTTGGTACCCAAAGCTTCTTGCAATTTCTTCCAAAATCGTGAGGTGAATCTCGGATCTCTATCCGACACGATAGAAATAGGTACCCCGTGTAATCTCACAATCTGAGAAACGTACAATTCAGCTAGTTTATCCAATGAAAAATCCGTACGCACGGGGATAAAGTGAGCCGACTTAGTCAGTCTATCGACAACAACCCAAATCGCATCTTTCTTACTTGCTGACAATGGCAGTCCGGACACAAAGTCCATTGTGACTCAATCCCATTTCCACTCAGGTATCATGATCGGCTAAAGTAATCCAGAAGGCACTTGATGTTCTGCTTTCACTTGTTGACATATTAAACATCTCGAAACAAAGTCGGAGATGTCTCGTTTCATACCATGCCACCAAAACCAACGTTTCAAATCGTTGTACATTTTCGTACTCCCAGGGTGAATTGACATTCGGCTACAATGGGCTTCGTTCAAATCATCGAAATGAGTTCCGAATTCCTTGGAACACACAAACGACTTCTGAACCTCAAACAATCATCATCATCAATTTGAAACTCCGATTCCTTGTTCGGAACACACTCAGCCCATTTTGCAACCAATTCATCATCAACTTTCTGGGCTTCACGAATTTGATGAATCAATAATGGTTTGGCTTTTAATTCAGCTATTAACACATTGTCGGGTAGAACAGACAAGTGCACATTCATCGCTCGTAAAGCAAACAATGATTTCCGGCTTAAGGCATCCGCAACCACATTAGCCTTTCCCGGGTGGTAATCAATGACAAGCTCGTAATCTTTCAACAACTCAAGCCAACGTCTTTGTCGCAGATTTAAGTCTCTTTGAGTCATCAAATATTTGAGACTTTTGTGATCCGAAAATACATGGCACTTTTCACCAAATAAGTAATGTCGCCATATTTTTAAAGCAAATACGATGGCAGCTAGTTCAAGATCATGGGTCGGATAATTTTTCTCATGTGGCTTTAATTGTCTCGACGCATAGGCCACCACTCGACCTTCTTGCATCAATACGCAACCCAACCCAAGTAGGGATGCGTCAATATAAATGACAAACTCTTTGCCTGATTCGGGTTGCACTAAAATTGGAGCTTCAGTCAAATAAGTTTTTAGTTGATCAAAACTTTTCTGACATTTCTCTGTCCATTCGAACTTAACATCCTTTTGAAGTAGCTTCGTCATTGGTGTGGCTATCATCGAGAAACCTTTGACAAATCGTCGATAATAACTGGCGAGCCCCAGGAAGCTCCGAAATTCGGTAATATTTCTTGGAGGCTTCCAATTAAGTATGGCTAAAATTTTGCTCGGGTCAACTCGAATACCCGATGCGGATACCACATGACCCAAGAAGCTAACTTCTCTTAACCAGAACTCACACTTACTGAACTTAGCATATAACTGCTTATCCCGCAAAATTTGCAACACCAGTCTCAGGTGCTCAGCATGTTCGGTCTCATCTCTTGAATAGACCAAGATGTCATCAATGAACACAACTACGAACCGATTCAAATATGGTCTGAAGATCCGATTCATCAAATCCATAAATACCGCAGGGGCATTAGTGAGCCCAAACGGCATCACTAAGAACTCGTAGTGACCATATCTCGTCCTGAAGGCAGTTTTGGGTATGTCCGATTCTCGAATTCGCAACGATAATAGCCCGATCTCAGATCTATTTTTGAGAACATTGAGGCTCCCTTCAGTTGGTCGAACAAATCATCGATACGCGGTAATGGATATTTTTTCTTTATCGTCACTTTATTCAGTTGACGATAGTCAATGCACAACCTCATGGTTCCGTCCTTCTTTTTCACGAACAATACTGGTGCACCCCAAGGTGAGATACTTGGTCGAGCAAAACCTCTATCCGTCAATTCTTGCAACTGAGCTTTCAACTCTTTTAACTCGGTTGGTGCCATACGATACGGAGCTATCGAAATCGGCGTAGTCCTAGGTACAAGCTCAATACCAAACTCTATCTCCCGAACAGGTGGTAAACCCGGTAATTCTTCAGGAAAAACATCCGGGTATTCACAAACCACCGGCACAGATTCAGGTTTCTTGTCTAATTCTTTGTCATCCAGTACATACGCAAGGTATGCTTCGCACCCTTTTCTTACATATTTTTGGGCCAACATTGCTGATATTACAGCTGGCATCCCCTCCAAGTCCGTAGACTCAACTCGGATTACTTCGTTATTTGCGCACCTCAAATCAATAGTCTTGCTTTTGCAATTCACAACCGCATCATGCGCGGTCAACCAATCCAAACGAAGAATAACATCAAATTCATCAAACGGCAAAAGCATCAAGTCCGCCGGAAAACAGGAACCTCGAATTTCTAGGGGACATTTCTTACACACTTTGTCGACAAGCACGTAACGACCCAAGGGATTTGACACCCGAATTACGAACTCAGTAGACTCAATAGGTAAAGTCTTATTGGATGCTAAGGTTTCACATATGTAAGAATGAGTAGAATCGGGGTCAATCAAAGCAATTACATTAGTATCAAAGAGAGTAAAAGTACCGGTAATAACATCAGGCGAAGAAGCATCCTCGCGGGCACGTATAGCATAAGCTCTAGCAGGCGCACGAGCCTCGGATCTGGTCGTAGCATCTCTAGATCCTCTCTGACCACCACTAGCATTGCCCGTATTTCCAGATGGTCTACCTCGAGCAGTGGTAGCACCCGGTTTCCCACTCTGATTTACATTCTGTTCAAACAACCTCGGGCAATCTTTAATGAAGTGGTCAACTGATCCGCACTTGTAACAGGAGCGGTCAGGGAATCTACAACTCCCCGAATGCCATTTACCGCAATATCGACATTTCGTTCTGTCTCGACGTTCATTCCCAACACTGGCGACCGAAGTGCCTCGTGTACCCACAGGGGGTCGATCACGATCTCGTCTAAAAAGGCCCGAAGTGCCTCTCGACCAGCCCACATCATCTCGAAATTTCTTCGATGCCTGTTGAATAGACTTTCCCGAAGATCTTTTACGAAACTCTCCAGTTCCCACATCAACTTTTTGTTTTTCTTTTCTAAGCTCTTCGGCTTTACAAGCTCGCTCGACCAGTACTACGAACTCTCGTATTTCAAGAACGCCAACGAACATTTTTATATCTTCATTCAGCCCATCCTCGAAGCGTTTACACATGATAGCCTCGGACGAAACACATTCCCGAGCGTATTTGCTAAGTCTAACAAATTTTCGCTCGTAATCAGTAACCGACATGGAACCTTGCTTAAGCTCAAGAAATTCCTTCCGTTTTTGATCAACAAATCTCTGACTGATATACTTTTTCCGAAACTCAGTTTGGAAAAACTCCCAAGTTACTTGCTCTCGGGGCACAACAGAAGTCAGAGTACTCCACCAATAGTAGGCAGAATCACGTAGCAAGGAGATAGTACACTTTAGGCATTCATCGGGTGTACAAGATAGCTCATCGAGTACTCGGATAGTGTTGTCCAACCAAAATTCAGCTTGTTCGGCATCGTCGCTATCCGTAGCTTTAAATTCAGTAGCCCATGTTTTCGGATTCTGTCAACTGGGGCTTATTTGACCTTATTTGGTCAGTTACCGGAGGTATTGTAGGTGCGGGGGTTGTATTAGTCAGGAATGGAGGTTGTGGAACAGCCGTATTAGTTCGAATGTATTGGTTGAACCAATCATTCATCACGCTATAGAAAGCTTGTCTAGCTTCATCATTCGGGTTACTAGCATTAGGTTGAGAGTCCGTCGGCGCTGTCCCTTGTGCGGGAGCAGGCGCTACACTCTCAAGATCATCAGCTACCTCTCGGTCGGGATCGGGATCCATTACTATAAATAAACACATTTACAATTGTCAGAAATCACCACACTATCAAGTAATCACATAAAATGGCATGTATAGCTAGACCCAACGCATTACGGTAGTCCTAGAATCGACTAAACCGTAGCTCTGATACCAATCAAATGTAACACCCCGAACCCGAGACCGTCACCGGAGTCGAACACGAGGTGTTAACAGACTTTTTAAAAAATTTCCAGACACTGCCAATCTGCATAATAGTCGCTTTAAAAATCATATCTTGAGTTCAGAAACTCGGAATCCAGTTCTGTAAATTTTACCTGAAACTAGACTCATATTCCCATCTACATATTTTTTTCTAGAATTTTTGGTTGGGCCAATTAGTACAGTTTATTAGTCAAAGTCTCCCATGTTACAGGGATCGACTACCTTGACCTTTGCGCATTACGACTTGGTTATCTCCCCTTACAGGACTTCAATACTGATGCCGTTTGTTTTTATAGAAACTAGACTCAGAGAGGAATCTATACATATATGGCTTGACTCCTAATTGTCTCTGGTTAATTTGTAATGAATTTCCAAAGTCGGAACAGGAAATCCAGAAACCGTTCTGGCCCTGTCTCACGATAACCTGAATATCTCTTAACATACTGTCTGTATGATTGTTTCGTTACTTTCCTATGAAAATAGATTCATCAAGGTTCGTTTAAATAATTTATTCACTATTTAATTCCATTCCTACTATTTTTAGTGATTTTCCAAATCTACATCACTGCTGCTGTCAGCATCTGCCTTTAAGGTAGACTTTACCTATTTCATGGTTTCCATGATTCAACTAGCCCTTTTTGCATAAATAGCACAATTTATGATAGTGATTAACCATTCCCATGGCTAATCCTTGTCAAGCATATCCACACCAAATGATTATAACATTATACTCAAACACATATAAGCCATTTTCGCATGGCTATCCAAAATTATACAAGTCCAAAGGGTCCACGACCCACAACAAACGGGTAGTCCTATACATGCCATTTCGAAGTTCAACCAAAATTGTACCAAAAGGGGGGGCTTTGATAGTGTGGGCGACTTTGACTTCAAGATCCCGAGTCCGATAGCTGGAGAACCAAGTCTATAAAACAGAGGAGCAATGAAACGGAGTAAGCAATTTATGCTTAGTAAGTTTTGAGCAAGGAATTCCAGCACAACAAAAGTATAGCATTCATATAGCTAAACGGATAATTTCATATGACCAAATTTTCGATATCATACTTGCTTCACATTACCAACCCTTATGTACATACACAAAAGATCAACTTAGCCAAAGGCCGGTAGCTCGTTTATCAACTGAGCGAATACTTATTTGTAAGGGCTCAACTAAATTCAAGCACATACGAAACATACCTCAATGTTGGGATGTTTCTAGAGTATTAACTGAAATTTTTACAGCAAGATCATTCATTCCCAAATCACGTACCTTCGGAATTTAACCGGATATAGTTCCTCGTTCAAATGCCTTCGGGACATAGCCCGGTTATAGTAATTCGCACAAATGCCTTCGGGACTTAACCCGGATTTAGTAACTCGCACAAATGCCTTCGGATCTTAGTCCGGATTTAATATCTCGCACAAATGCCTTCGGATCTTAGTCCGGATATGGTCACTTAGCACAAAGCCTTCGGGACTTAGCCCGGACATCATTCAAATAACCATGCACATTTAACAATAAATCATGGCACATTCGTATTTCATTTTCGTTAGCAAAACTCGAACACAAGACACTTATCATTCTTGTAATTTCGGCTCAATAGCCACACACAAAGAGCATGATTTTGATTTGCTTAAAACATGATCTAATCAAATCTTAATTTAAGCTCTCTTACTCAAGAACTTACCTCGGATGTTGTCGAACGATTCCGATGGCTATTCGACCACTTTTTCCTTCCCTTTATCGGATTTAGTTCCCCTTTGCTCTTGAGCTTAATTAAACAAATAAATTGATTTAATCATTTGAGCATCGAAAAGAGGAACACAAGTCACTTAGCCCATATTTATACATTAGACATTAAAGTCACATATGTATGGAATCATGAATCAAACTCAACATTAGCTAATTTTCCCCCCCTTGGCCAAATTTTCTAAGCCAAGACAAAAGCATCAATATGCTTTGTGACATCCCTAATTTGACCCTAGTTGGAAAGTGGTTTCGGGACCACAAAACCGAGTCATAAAAATAATTAACCGTCATATTCTATGTTTATTTTATGTGAATATGAATGTGTGAAAGTTTCATGCATTAATTTTGTCATTAGTATGTGAAATTTTGAAGAAGGGACTTAGGTGAGACTTTTGTGAAATAGGATAGGTAATTATAAAAGGATCTAATTGTGCATGAGGTTAAAAAAATGTACTTGCATGTCAATTAGTCAAAATTTTTGTTAGTGGCCGGCCATGTTATGGATTTATGTATAAAATAATTATTTTGCTAATAATTAATATTACAAAAATGAAATGATGAATAAAGATTAATAAAATATTGGGTGAGTGGGAGGAGAAACCAAAGTTGGTTCATCCTCACTCCATCATTGCCGTAACTTGAGGTGAGGAAGAGGAAAAATTTCTTTGTTTGATTTTTGGCCAAGTAGTTTGAAACTCTTGGTAAATATTTCTTTTCTTTCTTTATGCCATAAAAAGGGATGGTATATTAGGATATGAAGAGTGATAAATTATTGTTAACTTGAAGGTTGAGATTACTGTATGTTCAGAGGGAGGTGCCGAATTTAAAAAAAAATGTGATAGGAAGAATTTAGAGGGCTGAATAATGCATGGTATATTACAAGGAGGACTTGCATGTCAAATGGACCACTATTAACTTAGTGGACGACAATGATGAATGTTGATAAATAAAATATGTATTTTGTATTATAAAATAATAACCTAATGAATATTATATGGTTCCATGTTAGTATTATAATATTTAATGATATTATAAGAGGAATTATATGATTAATAAAAGAAAATAGGTGAGAAAAACAAAGTTTTCATCCATTCTTCTTTCATTCTGCCGAAATTTAAAGAACAAGTAAAACAAAAGGTTCTTGGATATTCGGCCTTGGTGTTTCTAATTGGAGGTATGTTTGTTTTTATTTCTTGATAATTTATGTGAATTTGAGTTAATTGTTAAGCTCCTTTCATAGCCCATGAATTAATATTTGTTATTGGTTTGAAATGATGCATTCGGTTATGGGTTGATTGGGTGTCTTTCAAAGTGTTAAATGTGTTGGAAATGGTTTGATAATGATGGTAGTTATGAGGTATAATCGGTCATGTAATTAGCTCAATTTGAAAATTTTGTTTGTTGTGTAAGTGCATGAGATACTTGGGTAAATGAATCGGTTTGAGTAATGCTTTAGTTGGGAATGTGTTTTTGCTAAAATGCAAAAATATATATATATTCGAGTGGGTACTAATTATTATGAAATGGATGCAATGACAATGTATGTGATTGTATCTTACATTGAAATGATTAGTTTGTGCCTTAATTGTGGTTCGACAAGAAAGTATATTAGGTCATTATGGGTTTATTTATATGATAATGCTATAATTGTAGTATTGAATAATTGTAGACTTAGTTGGACTATGACATTTTGATTAATGCATCTGACTTTTGTGTCGGTCTTCAAATGGTATATTAATTGAAAGTATTGGTCAAATATTTAGGTAGCAGAATTGGGTTAATTTGGTGATAAATTCAATTTATAATAAGTAGGATATTATACGTATATGAATCTGTGTTATGTAATTGCTGCAGATAAATGAATAAATGACATGATGGTTTTAGTCTATTATTTAGGAATAAATGCAATTGTTGATTGTAGCCTAATAATGTGTTCGGTTGTGCATGAGTAGGGAATATATATATGGTGTTTAAATAACTAGTTATTAAGGTCATTTGTAGCTTAACTATATGATATACATGTATTAAATTAAATTGCCTATTTGATAAGTGATTAAATAGTAAATGATATTGGTTAAGTAATTAAATAAATCTATTTGTTTTATATTAAGCTCAAGAGCAAAGAGGGTCGAAGTTGGATAGGGGAAAAGAGAAAGTAATTGAGTAGCCTTTCCGCAACCGTCCAAGTATATCCGAGGTAAGTTTTAAGTGTTTAAACGTTGAGTAAATTCAATTATAATAGGACATGATGAGTTGATTTAATAAGATAAGATGTGGCCATAATATGTTCTAAGCTCAAATGGTAAGTTCTTAAGTGTTTGAGCTTGGGAATTTAAGGGTAATTTGAAATAGTCTGCTTCGGACAGCAGCAGTAACGTGACTTTAGAAAATCACCATAAATTTATGGACTTGAATTAGAGGCTGAATGAGACATGAAATTAAAGATTAATAAGTCTAGTTTCAAATGAAATCAAATACAACACATTTTGAATTCTGTAAAATGAGAAATTTGATTCGTAATGAAGAGTGGTCAGATTAGTCAAACAGTGAAACAGGGGAAACTTTAAGAAAAATCTGGTATTGATTGGCCAAACATAAAATTCTGGAAATTTTATGGATGGAAGATATACGAGTCTATATTCAGGAAAAATTAACGGAAAGTGATTTGGAGTTTTGTAGCTCCAGTTATAAATAATTTAGTGACTATTGCTCAGGAAAAACAGCTTGTGCTGAATTTGAGATTATGTTGTGAACCTTGATAAACTTGTTTTAGTTGCTCATAAGCTATTGATTAAACCCATACTTGAATTCTAAATCGTGATATTGTAAGTTTATGAGTATTCGAATATGAAATGATAGTAAGGCCTAATGGCCGATGTGATGCATGTGAAAGTGTATATACGTGATAGGGCCTAATGGCCGATGTGATGAATGTGAAAGTGTATATATGTGATAGGGCCTAATGGCCGATGTGATGAATGTGAAAGTGTATATATATGAGATAAGGCCTAATGGCCGATGTGATGAATGTGAAAGTGTATATATATGTGATAGGGCCTAATGGCCGATGTGATGAATGTGAAAGTGTGTATATATGTGATAAGGCCTAATGGCCGATGTGATGAATGTGAAAGTGTATATACGTGATAAGGCCTAATGGCCGATGTGATGAACGTGAAAGTGTATATATGTGATAAGGCCTAATGGCCGATGTGATGAATGTGGAAGTGTATATATATGTGACAGGGCTGAGTGGCCAACGTGATGGATGTGAAAGTCTATAAATGTGATAAGTCCCGAAGGGCATTTGTGTCAATACTATATCCGGGTTAAAACCCCGCAGGCTTTATGCGAGAATATCATCACTGATTAATGTCCTTAAGCTTCGTGCTCGTACTATATCCGAGCTCTAAAGACCCGATGACTACGTGTGGGGATTTTGTCCGGGTAAGACCCGATAACTTCGTGTGGAGATTATGTCCGGGTAAGACTTCGTAATAAGAATTGCTTATAAATATATTCAATGCGAAAGGTTAAACAGGTATGTACTCCAAGTTTATATGTGAGCTTGATTTGCACTAAATCATAAGGTAGTTATGTGATGCATACGAGAGCAATCTATGAGACTATTCCTATGATTATGTGACATCGGATCAGTGTGAGAGGTTATGTGAAATCATACGATATATCTATATCACATGAGCTCACTTTTATGTGAAAGTTTATCTGCCCATTGTATATGATGAAATGTGCATATTCGGTAAAGGGATGGTATGCCCGAAGGAAGAGTGAAATAAAAATACGAACAACTATGTTATAATTTGATTGTTATCTGTTGACACTGCTTAAAACTTACTAAGCATTGTAATGCTTACTCCGTTTACTCTGTTTCCTCTGTTTTATAGATCTCATTGCGAAGCTACAGGCTCGGGGATCGTCAGCAACTAGTCACACTATCACTATCCACTGTTTGGTACTGCTATGTTTTGGATTATCTTATGGCATGTATAAAATAGACTAGTGGCGGAAGAATATTTTGGTTAATGTGTATAGCCATGCGAAAATGGCTTATATATGTTTGAGCATAATGTTATAATCATTTGGTATGGAATGGTTAATCGCTATCATAATTTGTGCTATTTATGCTAAAAGGGCTAGTTGAAACATGGAAACTATGAAATAGGTAAAGTCTACCTTAAAGGCAGATGCTGGCAGCAGCAGTGATGTAGATTTGGAAAATCACTAAAAATAGTAGGATTGGAATTAAATAGTGAATAAATTATGTAAACGAACCTTGATGAATCTATTTTCATAGGAAAGTAACGAAACGATCATATGGACAGTATGTTAAGAGATATTCAGGTTCTCGTGAGACAGGGCCAGAACGGTTTCTGGATTCCCTATTCCAACTTTGGAAATTCATTATAAATTAACCAGAAATAATTAGGAGTCATGCCATATATGTATAGATTCCTCTCTGAGTCTAGTTTCTATAGAAACAAACGGAATCAGTATTGAAGCTCTGTGCAGGGAGATATCCAAGTCGTAATGTGCAAAGGTCAGTGTAGTCGATCCCTGTAACATGGGAGACTTTGACTAATAAACTGTACTAGTTGGCCCGACCAAAAATTCTAGAAAAAAATTTGTAGATGGGCATATGAGTCTAGTTTCAGGGAAAAATTTTGAAACTGATTTTCGAGTTGTGAAACTCAAGATATGATTTTTAAGGTGACAGTGTCGCAGTTAGCCAACTGCCTGGAAAATTTTAAAATGGATTGCGATAGTAAGCGAATTTAGTTTGTGAACCCCTCATGTCCGACTCCGGCAACGGTCTCGGGTACGGGGTGTTACAATTTTATTGGTATCAGAGCTACGGTTTAGTCGATTCTAGGACTAACGTAGCACGCGTGAGTCTATTTATACATGCCATAAAGTGATAAAATGATAGTGTGATGATTTTTGGCTATTAAAATGTGTTTGCTGTATTGTAATGAATCTTGATCCCGATCGAGCTGTAGCAAGCTTCTGACTATGAGAATTTGCGATATAACTTCATTTAGATATGCCTAAATTATTAAGTTGATCAGGTACGTATCATGTACTCGTATTTGAATTTCGATTTGGATTAAATTATAAGGGTATAAGTGATGCAATTTTGAAGGAGTGTTATGACTATAAATGTGATTTTTGTATGTGGCTATGGAACTGGAAGTTGAATGGTCGATAAGAATGTTGTGTTTATATTCAAGTAATGTAAATGATATACTAATGTGTATTGCTATATGTGTATATGTATGTAGAGACGAAATTGTCGAATGTAAAAAGGCAGTGAAGCGTATAGAGTGGTTGGTTTTCAGCACTAAGTGTGCGGGCAATAAGTGTTCACGGTTGTGAGATTGGCACTAAGTGTGCGGGCTTGAAATGCATGGCACTAAGTGTGCGAGTTTAAAGTACATGGCACTAAGTGTGCGTGGTTGATTATTAAGCACTATGTGTGCGAACCCACTATATATATATATTTTTCTATCAATTATTTATATTAAGGGTGCGACCTTACTGAGTCGATTTCGGACAGCGGAAAGGGGTAAGTTCTTGAGTAATAGAGCTTAAATTATGATTTGATTAGATCATGTTTTAAGCAAATCAAAATCATGCTCTTTGTGTGTGGCTATTGAGCCGAAATTGCAAGAGTGATAAGTGTCTTGTGTTTGAGTTTTGCTAATGAAAATGAAATACGAATGTGTCATGATTGATTGTTAATTGTGCATGGTTATTCGAATGATGTCCGGACTAAGTTCCGAAGAGCATTCGTGCTAGTGATGTATCCGGACTAAGTTCCGAAGAGCATTCGTGCTAGTGATATATCCGTGCTAAACCCCGAAGAGCATTTGTGCTGGTGTTATATCCGGGCTAGGTCCCGAAGAGCAATCATGCTGGTGAAGTGTATTCGGGCCTTCGTGCCTAGTAGGCTTCGTGCCGGTAATTTGAGCAAAGTTTAAGTGTTCGTTACTATACGAATTCAAATTTAAATGAGATGATATGTTTAGAAGTGTACATACATGATGTTTATAGACTTGGTTAAGTCATTTCAATCTGTAATAACGAATGAATAAGAGCACTATGTGTGTAAATGATTAGAGGCACTGTGTGTGTGCGAATTCCTTTAACCGAGCACTATGAGTGCGAGATCGGTCAGTGGGCACTAAGTGTGTGAAGTGGAATTCATGTAAGACCTCGTCTGGGACGAAGGCATTGATTTGAGATAGTGTGTAAGACCATGTCTGGGACATGGCATCGGCTCGATATGTGAGAATATGTAAGACCATATCTAGGATATGGCATTGTAAGAGCTATATGTGCTTAATGAGTATCCGTAATGATTTCGAATGATTCAACAGGTATATTTAAGATGATAAATTAAGTAAGATCAGAATAAGTGATACAGGTATGTACGGAAGGTACGAGAAAATCAGATGAAAGTAAAAAGATGGTGGATATGTTGTTAAGAAATGAATTCATGTTATAAATGTGTTACGAATTTAGTCTATGGAATGCATGGTATATGAAGTCATATGTGCTATTGCTAAATGACCCCTATTTTTTTTGTTTTTGTTGTTAATCGTATTCAAGAAATTATTTCGATTAAGTTCTACATTTGAAAGTCTGTAAGAATTTGTGATGAATGCTGATAATTTTGGATATATGGGTTAGGTGCTAAAATAAATCCCATGCCGGTATACAATATGTGGGTTGATGATGTGAATTATACATGTTAATGTGTGCTTAATATGTGTTTGAAATGCATTTGTGAATTAAATTAAGTGATTATTGCTTATGAAATTAAGAAAATGAGATATGTGTGCATACTTGTAGAAATGTTTATGCATTTGTTTTAAGATAAGAAAATGATTTTATAGACCGATGCGAAATCAGTAATGAATTACAATTGCTATCGATGAGCTAATGTTTATATGGATATAATTCAATAAGAAGACGTTATCCTAAACTATGCATCGGTAGAAATTTTCGGGGACGAAAATCCCTAAAGGGGGGGAGAGTTGTGACATCCCTAATTTGACCCTAGTTGGAAAGTGGTTTCGGGACCACAAAACCGAGTCATAAAAATAATTAACCATCATATTCTATGTTTATTTTATGTGAATATGAATGTGTGAAAGTTTCATGCATTAATTTTGTCATTAGTATGTGAAATTTTGAAGAAGGGACTTAGGTGAGACTTTTGTGAAATAGGATAGGTAATTATAAAAGGATCTAATTGTGCATGAGGTTAAAAAAATGTACTTGCATGTCAATTAGTCAAAATTTTTGTTAGTGGCCGGCCATGTTATGGATTTATGTATAAAATAATTATTTTGCTAATAATTAATATTACAAAAATGAAATGATGAATAAAGATTAATAAAATATTGGGTGAGTGGGAGGAGAAACCAAAGTTGGTTCATCCTCACTCCATCATTGCCGTAACTTGAGGTGAGGAAGAGGAAAAATTTCTTTGTTTGATTTTTGGCCAAGTAGTTTGAAACTCTTGGTAAATATTTCTTTTCTTTCTTTATGCCATAAAAAGGGATGGTATATTAGGATATGAAGAGTGATAAATTATTGTTAACTTGAAGGTTGAGATTAGTGTATGTTTAGAGGGAGGTGCCGAATTTAAAAAAAAATGTGATAGGAAGAATTTAGAGGGCTGAATAATGCATGGTATATTACAAGGAGGACTTGCATGTCAAATGGACCACTATTAACTTAGTGGACGACAATGATGAATGTTGATAAATAAAATATGTATTTTGTATTATAAAATAATAACCTAATGAATATTATATGGTTCCATGTTAGTATTATAATATTTAATGATATTATAAGAGGAATTATATGATTAATAAAAGAAAATAGGTGAGAAAAACAAAGTTTTCATCCATTCTTCTTTCATTCTGCCGAAATTTAAAGAACAAGTAAAACAAAAGGTTCTTGGATATTCGGCCTTGGTGTTTCTAATTGGAGGTATGTTTGTTTTTATTTCTTGATAATTTATGTGAATTTGAGTTAATTGTTAAGCTCCTTTCATAGCCCATGAATTAATATTTGTTATTGGTTTGAAATGATGCATTCGGTTATGGGTTGATTGGGTGTCTTTCAAAGTGTTAAATGTGTTGGAAATGGTTTGATAATGATGGTAGTTATGAGGTATAATCGGTCATGTAATTAGCTCAATTTGAAAATTTTGTTTGTTGTGTAAGTGCATGAGATACTTGGGTAAATGAATCGGTTTGAGTAATGCTTTAGTTGGGAATGTGTTTTTGCTAAAATGCAAAAATATATATATATTCGAGTGGGTACTAATTATTATGAAATGGATGCAATGACAATGTATGTGATTGTATCTTACATTGAAATGATTAGTTTGTGCCTTAATTGTGGTTCGACAAGAAAGTATATTAGGTCATTATGGGTTTATTTATATGATAATGCTATAATTGTAGTATTGAATAATTGTAGACTTAGTTGGACTATGACATTTTGATTAATGCATCTGACTTTTGTGTCGGTCTTCAAATGGTATATTAATTGAAAGTATTGGTCAAATATTTAGGTAGCAGAATTGGGTTAATTTGGTGATAAATTCAATTTATAATAAGTAGGATATTATACGTATATGAATCTGTGTTATGTAATTGCTGCAGATAAATGAATAAATGACATGATGGTTTTAGTCTATTATTTAGGAATAAATGCAATTGTTGATTGTAGCCTAATAATGTGTTCGGTTGTGCATGAGTAGGGAATATATATATGGTGTTTAAATAACTAGTTATTAAGGTCATTTGTAGCTTAACTATATGATATACATGTATTAAATTAAATTGCCTATTTGATAAGTGATTAAATAGTAAATGATATTGGTTAAGTAATTAAATAAATCTATTTGTTTTATATTAAGCTCAAGAGCAAAGAGGGTCGAAGTTGGATAGGGGAAAAGAGAAAGTAATTGAGTAGCCTTTCCGCAACCGTCCAAGTATATCCGAGGTAAGTTTTAAGTGTTTAAACGTTGAGTAAATTCAATTATAATAGGGCATGATGAGTTGATTTAATAAGATAAGATGTGGCCATGATATGTTCTAAGCTCAAATGGTAAGTTCTTAAGTGTTTGAGCTTGGGAATTTAAGGGTAATTTGAAATAGTCTGCTTCGGACAGCAGCAGTAACGTGACTTTAGAAAATCACCATAAATTTATGGACTTGAATTAGAGGCTGAATGAGACATGAAATTAAAGCTTAATAAGTCTAGTTTCAAATGAAATCAAATACAACACATTTTGAATTCTGTAAAATGAGAAATTTGATTCGTAATGAAGAGTGGTCAGATTAGTCAAACAGTGAAACAGGGGAAACTTTAAGAAAAATCTGGTATTGATTGGCCAAACATAAAATTCTGGAAATTTTATGGATGGAAGATATACGAGTCTATATTCAGGAAAAATTAACGGAAAGTGATTTGGAGTTTTGTAGCTCCAGTTATAAATAATTTAGTGACTATTGCTCAGGAAAAACAGCTTGTGCTGAATTTGAGATTATGTTGTGAACCTTGATAAACTTGTTTTAGTTGCTCATAAGCTATTGATTAAACCCATACTTGAATTCTAAATCGTGATATTGTAAGTTTATGAGTATTCGAATATGAAATGATAGTAAGGCCTAATGGCCGATGTGATGAATGTGAAAGTGTATATACGTGATAGGGCCTAATGGCCGATGTGATGAATGTGAAAGTGTATATATGTGATAGGGCCTAATGGCCGATGTGATGAATGTGAAAGTGTATATATATGAGATAAGGCCTAATGGCCGATGTGATGAATGTGAAAGTGTATATATATGTGATAGGGCCTAATGGCCGATGTGATGAATGTGAAAGTGTATATATGTGATAGGGCCTAATGGCCGATGTGATGAATGTGAAAGTGTATATATATGAGATAAGGCCTAATGGCCGATGTGATGAATGTGAAAGTGTATATATATGTGATAGGGCCTAATGGCTGATGTGATGAATGTGAAAGTGTGTATATATGTGATAAGGCCTAATGGCCGATGTGATGAATGTGAAAGTGTATATATATGTGATAGGGCCTAATGGCCGATGTGATGAATGTGAAAGTGTATATATGTGATAGGGCCTAATGGCCGATGTGATGAATGTGAAAGTGTATATATATGAGATAAGGCCTAATGGCCGATGTGATGAATGTGAAAGTGTATATATATGTGATAGGGCCTAATGGCTGATGTGATGAATGTGAAAGTGTGTATATATGTGATAAGGCCTAATGGCCGATTTGATGAATGTAAAGTGTATATATGAGATAAGGCCTAATGGCCGATGTGATGAATGTGAAAGTGTATATATATGTGATAGGGCCTAATGGCCGATGTGATGAATGTGAAAGTGTATATATATGTGATAAGGCCTAATGGCCGATGTGATGAATGTGAAAGTGTATATACGTGATAAGGCCTAATGGCCGATGTGATGAACGTGAAAGTGTATATATGTGATAAGGCCTAATGGCCGATGTGATGAATGTGGAAGTGTATATATATGTGACAGGGCTGAGTGGCCAACGTGATGGATGTGAAAGTGTATAAATGTGATAAGTCCCGAAGGGCATTTGTGTCAATACTATATCCGGGTTAAAACCCCGCAGGCTTTATGCGAGAATATCATCACTGATTAATGTCCTTAAGCTTCGTGCTTGTACTATATCCGAGCTCTAAAGACCCGATGACTACGTGTGGGGATTTTGTCCGGGTAAGACCCGATAACTTCGTGTGGAGATTATGTCCGGGTAAGACTTCGTAATAAGAATTGCTTATAAATATATTCAATGCGAAAGGTTAAACAGGTATGTACTCCAAGTTTATATGTGAGCTTGATTTGCACTAAATCATAAGGTAGTTATGTGATGCATACGAGAGCAATCTATGAGACTATTCCTATGATTATGTGACATCGGATCAGTGTGAGAGGTTATGTGAAATCATACGATATATCTATATCACATGAGCTCGCTTTTATGTGAAAGTTTATCTGCCCATTGTATATGATGAGATGTGCATATTCGGTAAAGGGATGGTATGCCCGAAGGAAGAGTGAAATAAAAATACGAACAACTATGTTATAATTTGATTGTTATCTGTTGACACTGCTTAAAACTTACTAAGCATTGTAATGCTTACTCCGTTTACTCTGTTTCCTCTGTTTTATAGATCTCATTGCGAAGCTACAAGCTCGGGGATCGTCAGCAACTAGTCACACTATCACTATCCACTGTTTGGTACTGCTATGTTTTGGATTATCTTATGGCATGTATAAAATATACTAGTGGCGGAAGAATATTTTGGTTAATGTGTATAGCCATGCGAAAATGGCTTATATATGTTTGAGCATAATGTTATAATCATTTGGTATGGAATGGTTAATCGCTATCATAATTTGTGCTATTTATGCTAAAAGGGCTAGTTGAATCATGGAAACTATGAAATAGGTAAAGTCTACCTTAAAGGCAGATGCTGGCAGCAGCAGTGATGTAGATTTTGAAAATCACTAAAAATAGTAGGATTGGAATTAAATAGTGAATAAATTATGTAAACGAACCTTGATGAATCTATTTTCATAGGAAAGTAACGAAACGATCATATGGACAGTATGTTAAGAGATATTCAGGTTCTCGTGAGATAGGGCCAGAACGGTTTCTGGATTCCCTATTCCGACTTTGGAAATTCATTATAATTTAACCAGAGATAATTAGGAGTCATGCCATATATGTATAGATTCCTCTCTGAGTCTAGTTTCTATAGAAACAAACGGAATCAGTATTGAAGCTCTGTGCAGGGAGATATCCAAGTCGTAATGTGCAAAGGTCAGTGTAGTCGATCCCTGTAACATGGGAGACTTTGACTAATAAACTGTACTAGTTGGCCCGACCAAAAATTCTAGAAAAAAATTTGTAGATGGGTATATGAGTCTAGTTTCAGGGAAAAATTACGAAACTGATTTTCGAGTTGTGAAACTCAAGATATGATTTTTAAGGTGACAGTGTCGCAGTTAGCCAACTGCCTGGAAAATTTTAAAATGGATTGCGATAGTAAGCGAATTTAGTTTGTGAACCCCTCATGTCCGACTCCGGCAACGGTCTCGGGTATGGGGTGTTACATGCTTGCCTCCAACCGAATACATGGAACACCAAATCTTCTTCCTATGGCCGAATATGCATGTCTATGTTGGGGCCGATTATATGCTTAATACTTCCTACAAGTATGGTTACTTGTATTGATTATAAATATCATCTTGTTTCAAGTTCAAAACTTGGCTAATACACACATATATACACTAGTAAAGCATCCTCTCCCTTTCCATCAATTTAACACATGCATTGCTCATTAACATACAAAAGTTATATTCGGCCTTAGCACACAACTTGCTAGCCGATTCTTCCCCATCTAGCAACCAATGCACATATGTGCTCACTCAAAAATGCTAAAAAGGAGATTCAAGAATCATCAATCCACCATCACATGCATCATTAACAAGCTTCATATTTAGCATGCAATGGCATTAACACAAAATCCACCTAGGCCGAATCTTAACTCATCTTCATGCCTCATCACCACAACATCAAACATCAACCAAGAATGATGCATCCATGGCCGAGTGTCATTTCCATCACATAGCAAGATTTAGACCATGGGCTAGGTAGAACTCAAGCTAACAACTAAAACATGCATGCATCTCATGGAACATCATCAAACATACCTTAGCCTAGCTACATGCATGGCCGAACCTCTTCAACCTTTCTTCTTCCTTCCTCCTTAAAATTTTTGGCCAAGGATGAACCAAAGGATGAGCACTTTTTTTCTTTGTTTTTCTTTCTAGTTTCGGCAAAATGGGGGGGGAGAAACAACCACACAATTTTTTTTGTTTTCATCATATTCCCTTTCATTATTTAATTTCCATGCTCATTATTTTATTTTTTTCCACCCATGATGCACCAACAAGACATGTCTATGACATGTCTTGCCCATCACACTTGGTCTACCATGCTTGTCATGGCCGGCCACTACTAATTAGGGGGGAATTTGACATGCAAGTCCCCCCTTTTTATTTCATGCACTAATAGGTCCTTATGCTTTGACCTATCACATTTCAAAATTTTCTCACATAAGTCCTATTGACTAAATTCACATGCAATCGACTAAATCGAAGCTTGAAATTTTCACACATTCATAATTACATATTCTAGACAATAAATATCACATTCAAACATTTCGGTGACTCGGTTTAGCGGTCCCGAAACCACTTCCCGACTAGGGTCAATTTTGGGCTGTCACATTGGGGCACTCAAGGAAATCGATTTTGGGGGAAAGAATTCGACTTTGGGGTTAGTGTACTCATTCCGTTTTTTGATTTCTACTAAATGGTTCTCTTTTGATTCTTTGCAATTCCTTGTTGAGGCCAAATATTGCTTGACCATTCGGATATTTTTTCTATGCTTTGTGATTTTGTGCTCTCTTTTCAACCATTTTCCTCTTGTCTCCCTCGCTTAACCGATTGCTTCTAACTTCTTTTCCCCTCTCAACACTTTCGGTTTTGACAAGTTACTCTCTTGGTTTCCTTGTCCCACAGTCGGTTGTTGTCCTTAAGCCGAATACCTTATCTCCTTTCCCATTCATTTCTTTTCTCTGCTCTCTCTCAGTTCCTTTCCTTTTCACTTGGTGTGTTGGTCGAATATTGATTGGAAAGTCCCTATTTTGCTTCTCCACTTTCGACTTTTATTCTCTTTTTTCTCTTATTCTCGATTCTCATCTTCTCTCTCTCATTTATAGTGCTCCTTCGATTTTTAAAACTTCTCGACGAGTGGAAGAGTTTACAAGTGTTACAAAAGCATTTGAAACCTTTCTCTCGTCACTCGATTAAAGGTAGCTTGACCCTTATTTATCACATGTTGAACTTTGGTGTATGACTTGTGTTATAGGGTGTTGGACAATTACCTTATTTTACCCTATCTCTGGTTTTGTATTTACAATAAGCTTATATATGTTGATTCAAGCCATGTGTTAATGCAATCATCATTAATGGACGTAGCTAGTAATACAGCTTTTCGACAAGGAGGGAGTAATCAACCTTCGTTAACAGTTTAAGCATGCTAAACCACACTCTTTCAATTAAGGCAATTATCAAATATTATTTTGGTTTAAGTGTGTAAAAGTGGGTGATTAACCCTATTGTTAAGCGACTAATGGAAAGCCTTGTATGAATGAGGTTTTGGTGCTCGTGGACTTTTAGCACTTTTCGCAAACAAGGTGTGTAAAACACTACCCCTATTCGTAAATCGGCAAAAGCCAAAAAATATGACCATTGATGCTACATGGGCGTGCGTTCGATCGTGTGGTAACCCGAACGCATAGACGTGGGCGTTTGATCGTAGAGGCCACTATGAGCAATTTCATGGGCTTACGCCGTTTTGTGCCACGTTGGACTGAATGGGTCGTGTGGGCCTTATGGAATTGTGGGCCCCACACGGGTACACCACACGGATGTATGGAGAATATTGGGCCAGGCCACGGCCAAGGCCATTTTTGGGCTTAGTGGGCCATATGGGCCTTGGGTTCATTTACACTATTTGACTGTTAAGGTTGCACGGGTCACCCGAGACGACTGTGGACCTACTGTTGGGTTGGTAAGTATACCTAGACCCCAAAGTGACAAATGATTGTTATGCCCCTATGAGATAAAATGACTATTATGCCCTTATGAGATGTATGACTGTAATCGAGCATGCCATTTTATATATATTACATACATGTATGATATTATGATATGATGCATGACATATTGCATGGGGATAGGTTATATTGATTAGAAGAAGTGTACTGTACTGGTAGCTCTACTACAAATACTGTTTAGCGCCGCAACCGGTGCTAATTTTGGAGTGTAGGAATAGGTGGGTTGATTTTATCCTCACATGAAGTGTAGGGTTAGACGGAGTGGAGTGTAGAGGCGGGTTGGGTAGGATTTCTGATTGCATATATGCACTGTTACTGTCACTAAAATGGGCTAAGGCCCACACTGATACTGATACTATAATGGGTTTAGGCCCTAACTGAAACTGAACTCTTACTGAAACGGGCTCAGGCCCTGACTGTATTTGCCTATTGTATGACTGACTCTTTGTTAATTAAGGGATTACACACTAAGTTTTAATAAACTCACCCTTCTATTTATCTGTACAGGTAATCCCCAGGTTTAAGTGGGTCGATACTGCGAGGGACTCGAAGGTGGCCACACAACCGCTCATGCTTCCATATTTGCCTTTATATTTACAAGAAATTTAATTTGGGTATTTGTTTTTGTAATAAGGCCTCATTAAATTTTTAACTTTTAATTTGGGATTTTATTTATTTTGATTCATATCTGAACGTAGTAGGACGCGAATTTTCAAAAGATAAAGGCTTTTCAACATACCACGTTTATGCAACATATTTTAAAAGCTTCTTCAACAAACATTATTTTAAAGTGTAACAATAATCTAATATGATTAACATTTTTCTAAAATGACTTAAGTTTTAACAATGAACAAGATATCCTAAATTTTCGTTAAGATCATAGAGAGGTTTTAATATAGAACGGGCTTTTTAATGAAATTATGTTTTTCGAAAAACACTTCAATGTGACATCGCCAAATTTGACCATAACGTCTAGGCCGATTTTGGGGTGTTACATTTAGTGGCATCAGAGTCAGGTTACAAAACTCGGCTGTGGATTTGGGTTTCTTGTAAAACTTGGAATATCAAAAAAGGAACGGTTCCAAATGATTTGAAATACTTGGAAATATTTTATCGAATGTGTGGTACACCGAGTCTCTAATACCGACTCTGTAAGTCCTCTGAAACTGCTATTTGTTTAATTGAAATACTGAGACTACTATAGGTAGTAGACTGTACTGAAATACTCTGTTTAGGGTAAACTAAAACCATAATAAGATTGTGTTCTGCGAAAACAAACTCTTAAATACTGATATTGCTTTCCATAACATATCTATTAATAAACACTGGAACTGTAAACTAATACATAAATTTGTTAGAACAAATAATGCACAAATCAATAATGAGCACCAGTGGTACTCGTGGAAGGGGTACAAGAGGCCGTGGTGGAGGCTGTAGTTGTGGAGCACCGAGGAAAGGTGCTGGTCATACTGAGGTAGGCAGCTAGCTTTGGATTATGCTACACGTCGCCTAGAGGTCGAAGATGCCCTAGATGTTATTACAGGTACCTTCTTTATCCATCATGTACCTTATACTGCATTGATTGATGTTGGGTCTACGCATTCTTATATACCATGCACTGTGTTTGAGACTTTGGGTATAAAGGTTGAAACCACTACGAGTGAGGTTACTGTGTTGAGTCCATTAGGGCAGTCAGTGAAGGTAAATAAATTGTTTAGAGTTGTACCTTTGGTGGTTTAAGGAACCATCTTTTTGTTGGATTTAATGGAACTCCCTTTTGGAGAATTCGACTTAATACTAGGCATGGACAGGCTGGTTAAGCATCAAATGAATTTGGATTGTTCTACTAAATGGGTGGTACTAAAAACTATAGAGGGTGATGAGGTAGTGCTAATTGGGGAGCGTCAGAATTATATGTCAAATGTGATTTCTGTACTAAGGGCCGAGAAGTTGGTTTGTAAGGGTTATGAGGCGTATCTAGCCTACATCGGTGCTTCTAATTTTTAGATTTTGTCTGTTAAAGATATCAAAATAGTTAAGGACTTTCTAGATGTTTTTCCCGATGAGCTACTAGGTTCCGTCCAAACCGTGAAGTTGAGTTTGGGATTGAGCTCCTATCGGGTGCAACTCCAGTGTCTATCGCCCCTTATAGACTGGCACCGAAGGAGCTTGTAGAGTTAAATGTTCAGATTCAAGAGTTACTGGACCGAGAGTTCATCTGCCCTAGTGTGTCTCCATGGGAAGCACCGGTTTTATTTGTGAGAAAGAAGGATGGATCCATGCATATGTGCATCCACTACCAGCAACTACATAAATTGACTATTAAGAATAAGTGTAACGCCCCTTACCCATGTTCCATATCGAAACAGGGTACGAGGTATTACCAGATCATAATATATATCATTAAATGAAACCGAAAAAGAAATATGACATCCAAATAGATAATGTATCATTATAACATATGTCTTGAACAATATTAGCCAAATTCAATAGCTTATAGAAAATAATTTGGTTAAATAATGTAACTGATATTTTAAACCTAGGCAATTATGACATGTAACAAAATAACGAAGCCTACTATACATGCCATAATTCAAAAGAAATATTTATTTCAAATACCCAAAAGTATTGATAGTGTGGCAGATCTTCAACGATCCTTAACTCCCGAGCAATGCCGGACGACACTATAAGACAAAAGAGAAAAAAGAAAGTAAGCTTATATAGCTTAATAAGTAAGTATATAAATAATAATTAAAGAATCTAATATGTTTACACATTAACACAAGTGTATCTACTTTTAATTTCAATATTTACTCCACTTTGATTGAGCTGTCTCTCCTGCGTCATGTTCACTAAATAAATCATAACTCGAGTTACAAAACTCAAAATTCAAATCCGTAAGATTTTCCTGAAACTATACTTATATAACTTCTTACTAATTTTTTTCTAGAATTTTTGGTCCAGCCAATTAGTAAAGTTTATTAGTTAAAGTTTCCCCTGTTATATAGCTTGACTGATCTAACGTCTGTTCACTACGAGTTGAATTTCTCCCAGTACACAATTCAAATAGCCATGAAACATGTTTCATTTAAAACTATACTCAATAAGGAATATATACATATAAACTATATTTCTTAATTATGTTTTTACAATTTTTAATGATTTATCAAATTCAGAACAAGGGATCACATAGTCAATCTGAACAAGTCACACACAAATATAAATATCTAAAAATATAGAGTTTCTTTGCTTGCTCTATTTCTTTTATATGAAAATAACTCATTGAGCTTTAATTTTGTCTCTCATTCAACCTCTAATTAAATGTATACTATTTTTTGTGATTTTTCAAAATCACATCACTGCTACTGTCCAAAATAGTATTATTGCAAATTCACTCTTTCACACTTTCTTTGTATTAACCTCACTTAGCATACATATCACAATTCATTTCACCACATTTCATACATCACAAGTATAAGTCCATGATTACAATGCCACCGTAAAATTATCCCGTTGAACAATTCGGATCAATCCTCGATACTTGATGGTTTCAGCACACTGCCCCACTATCATATTTCATATAATTCGACTCTCTTGTACACATGGTGAACACTTAGTACCACCCATGTGACCTAGCCAATTTATCTCGTAGCTCTCTTGTCTACATGGTGTCCTTCACTTGGAATCACACATGCGACCTAGCTACATTTATCTCTCCCGTAGCTCTCTTGTCTACATGGGATACATCCCGTATCACACATGTGACCTAGCTACTACATAGTATCTCGTAGCTTTCTTGTACACATGATGTGCACTCAATACCATACATGTGACCTAGCTACACTCCATCTATAATATTCAATCTTTCCGAATGTTCAACCGGGATTTCTCTCTCTATTACTTATTTCCATTCCTCCAATAGTCGATTTATGTTTCAAAATTAGCTAAAATGCATATAATAGGCTGAAATATAAAAATGTAAATGAAGTTAATGTATTATTTACATACAAACTTACCTCGGTGTAAAATATAGAAATTTTGCAATTTAGTCCAAAACCTTTTCCTTCCCCCGTTCGAGATCGATTCCACGCCTTTCTTGATCCATAACAACACATTTAGCTCATTTAACACTCATACTATTTATTTCAATCCAAAAATCACATTATGGAAAAATTACATTTTTGCCCCTTAACTTTTACAAAATTACAATTTTGCCCCTAGGCTCGAGAATTTAATTTCAGCCCTTATTATTATGCTTTATGACATGCTGATCATTTTTCCCTTCTATGACAACATCAAATTCTCACTCTAACACATAGTTATGAACAATAGGTATTTTTACCGATTATGCCGTTTTGCTCGTTTTCGCTAAAAATCGCTTAGAAAAGATCGTTCTCCTAACTTCAAACATTCATATTCTACCATCAAACATCAAAATACATGCATATCATTCATAGGTAAAATTTTAAACATAAACCCTAGCTCGAAATAATTGTAGAAATAGTTAGACCGAGATACAAGGATTTCAAAAATGTAAAGAACATTAAAAATGGGGCTTGAATGCACTTACTATTGAGCTTGAAAGCTTGGGAAAAATCCTAGCTATGGAGAACATGTAAGTTTCGGCCAAGCTTGAATGAAGATGAACACATTTTTGTGTTATTTTTCCCATTTTATTTCATTTAATATGCAAATGACCAAAATGCCCTTACTACTAAACTTTCTTAAAATTCCATCCATGTCCTAAATTTTTCCCATATAAAGTATAATGGTCTAATTTCCATTTAAAGACCTCTACTTAAAACCCCCATTTCAATCAAGTACTTTATGAACTAGAACACACATTTTTTTACCTATTTCAATTTAGTCCTAAATATCAAATTAAACACCCAATCGATAAAATTTCGCAACGAAATTTTCACGCAATTATGAAATCATAATATAAACACTAAAACTTAATCAAAATAATTTCTTTCAACCTCGGATTCATGGTTTCAAAACCACTATTCTGTTTTGGCCCTAAATTGGGCTGTTACAATAAGTACCCCTTACCGAGGACTGATGATCTATTCGACCAGTTTCGAGGAGCTTCGGTCTTCTCTATGATTGATCTCCGATCGGGGTACCATCAACTAAGAGTCAAAGACGTTGATGTTTACAAGACAGCGTTTTAGACTCGTTATGGTCATTTCGAGTTCCTAGTGATGCCGTTTGGACTGACGAATGCACCAGTGACTTTTATAGATCTGATGAACCGAGTGTTCCAGCCCTATCTGGATTGGTTCATAGTGGTTTTTATAGATGAAATCCTAGTGTATTTGAGAATTGAGGATGAACACAATGCACATTTCTGAGTTGTTCTGCCGATTCTGAGGGAGAAACAATTATACGCTACGTTCAGCAAGTGTGAATACTTGTTACGAGAGGTAACATTTCTAGGTCATGTGGTATCTGCTGAAGGGATTAGGGTTGATCCTTGGAAAATTAAAGCTGTTCTGGATTGGAAGTCGCCTAAGACGGTATCTGAGGCTCGTAGTTTTTTGGGACTGGCAGGATATTATAGACGGTTTGTTGAGGGGTTTTCATTAATTACTGCACCTCTAACTAAGTTGTTGCATAAGGGTGTGTCGTTTATCTGGACTGTTGCTCAGCAAGAAAGTTTTGAGAAACTTAATAAAGTTCTAACTAAGGCCCCTGTCTTGATACAGCCAGAGTCTAGGAAAAAGTTTACTATCTACAACGATGCATCACACGTTGGTTTGGGACGTGTGTTGATACTAGAGGGTAAGGTGGTGGCATATGCGTCTCGCCAACTTAAAACTCATGGGGTGAATTATCTGATGCATGACTTGCAGTTGGCCACGGTGGTATTCACACTGAAAATTTGGAGGCATTACCTGTACGGTGAAAAGTGTATCATTTACATAGATCACAAGAGCCTCAAATACCTCTTGACTCGGAATGAGCTAAATCTTAGGTAGTGTAGATGGATTGAGCTGCTAAAAGACTATAACTATTCGATTGAATATCATCCTGGTAAGGCTAATATGGTGGCTGACGCACTGAGCCGTAGGGCTATGACAGATCTAAGGGCGTTGTTTGCTTGTCTCAGCTTATTTGATGATAGTAGTTTGTTGGCTGAACTTCAGGTTAAACTGACGTGGATTGAGCAGATTAAGGGTAAGCAATTGGTGGATGAGTCACTGGGTCCTTGATTCTGACAGATTGTGAGTGGGGAAACTTCAGATTTTGGACTAAATAGCGAAGAGGTACTGTGTTTCCGTGGGAGAGCGTGTGTACAACGGGATACTGATTTGAGGTAGTCTATACTGCGAGAGGCACATAGTAGTCTTTATGCTATGCATCCCGGTGAGAATAAATGTACCGAGACTTTCATAAGTTATATTGGTGGCCAATTATTAGGCATGAAGTTACCGACTTTGTGAGTAAATGTCTAACTTGCCAGCAGGTTAAGGCTAAACATCAGTTACCTTCAGCGTTGCTTCAGCCAGTTAAAATCCCACTTTGGAAGTGGGAGAGAGTAACTATGGACTTCGTTAGTGAGCTGCCCCTAATGCCTACTAAGAAGGATTCAGTATAGGTCATCATGAATCGATTGACCAAATCTGCCCATTTCATACCAATTCGTACTAATTACTCGTTGCAAAAGCTGGCTAAACTATATGTGACGGAGATAGTGAGATTACATGGGGTACCAGTTTCCATAATATCTGATAGGGATCCTTGCTTCATGTCTCAGTTTTGGAAGAAGTTATATGAAGCACTGGGTATAAGGTTGGACTTCAGTATTGCGTTCCATCCTCAGACAGATGGTCAGTTTGAGAGGGTGATTCAGATACAGGAGGACATGTTAAGGAGTTGTGTGTTAGATTTCTGAGGCAGTTGGGGGGACTACTTGCCGTTAGAAGAGTTTGCATATAACAATAGTTACCAGTCTAGCATTCAGATGGTACCTTACGAGGCATTATATGGTCGAAGGTGTCATACTCCTTCTTATTGGACTGAGTTAGGAAAGCGGTGAATTCTGAAACCTAAATTAGTTTTTGATACCGAGGATAAAGTTAGACTAATTTGGGATTGACTGAAGGCGGCATTAGATAGACATAAGTCGTATGTGGATTTGAAGTGTAAAGAGATTGAGTATTCTGTGGGGGACTTCGTTTTTCTCAAGATCTCGCCATGGAAGAAGGTACTGAGATTTGGACGGAAGGGCAAGTTGAGCCCTAGGTTCATTGGGCTTTATCGCATATTGAAACATGTGGGACCGACTGTCTATCAACTTAAGTTACCTCTAGAGTTGGACCAGATTCATGATGTGTTTCACGTCTCCATGCTGAGGTGTTACCGCTCTGATCCAACGCATATTATCTCGACTGAGGAGATTAAGGTTCGGTTGGATCTAACTATCGGGAAGGAGCCAGTTCAGATTCTAGAACATGATGTAAAAGTGTTAAGAAAGAAGTCTGTCCCACTGGTTAAGGTACTTTGGCGCAATCATAGCTCAGAGGAGGCCACGTGGGAACCCGAGGAGGCGATGCGACAACAATACCCTCATCTATTTTGAATAGGTAAATTTTGAGGTCAAAATTTTCTTTTAGGGGGCAGAGTTGTAACGCCCCAAATTATAAGTAATTATTTTTATATGTTGTGTTGCATAAATGCATGCTTCCTTCAGTGGTTAAGTGTCCTAAGAAGTGTTGGAGGAGTCCTGAGTTCAAGCCTTGGTTGTGCAAAAAATTTATTTTTTCTTGAATAAACCCTATCTCTAGTCAGTAGGCTTCTTAAATAAATGTGAATAAAACAAGACAAAAGGGGCCTGTTGGTCTAGTGATAAGTGGCGTGTAGAGTGTTCCTTGGGGTCTAAGGTTTGAGGCTTGGCGATGCAAAAGGAGTGTTTTAGTTTACGGTGAGTACTTGGGAGTGCCCTACGTTGACCGAAACTCTGAGGAGTTTGAAGAGAGTTCAAATTAGTTGGTGGAGTGATTGGAGGAGAGGTTAAGGAGTGGATCTTGGGATTTGGTAGACGGTTGGAAAGATTTTAAGAGAAAATCGCGGGGAATAGAGGGTTAGGAAGTGTTTTGCTGAATTGGGACTTTGGGGCATTCAAGGAAATCGATTTTGGGGGAAAGAATTCAGCTTTGGGGTTGGTATACTTAATCCCTTTTTCAGTTTCTACCAAATAGTTCTCTTTTGCTTCTTTTCACTTCCTTGTTGAGGTCGAATATTGCTTGACCATTCGAATATTTTTTTTCTATGCTTTGCAATTTTGGGCTCTCTTTTCAACCATTTTCCTCCTGTTAACTGACTTCTTTTCCTTCTCTTTCTGATTAGGTCTCCCGCTCTTAACCGATTTCTTCTAAATTCTTTTCCCCTCTCAACACTTTCAGTTTTGATAAGTTACTCTCTTGGTTTCCTTGTTCTTATTGTGATCTGTTGTTGTCCTTAGGCTGAATACCTTATCTCCTCTCCCTTTCATTTCTTTTCTCTCCTCTCTATCAATTCCTTCTCTTTTCACTTGGTGCGTTGGCCGAATATTGATTGGTAAGTCCCTATTTTGCTTCTCCACTTTTAGCTTTTCTCCTCTTTTTTCTCTTATTGTCGATTCTCATCTTCTCTCTCTCATTTATGGTTCTCTTTCAGTTTTTAGAACTTCTCAAGGAGTGGAGGAGTTTACAAGTGTTACAGCAGCATTTGAAACCTTTCTCTCGTCACTCGATTAAAGGTAGCTTGACCCTTATTTATCACATGTTAAACTTTGGTGCATGACTTGTGTTATAGGGTGTTGGCCGATTGCCTTATTTTTCCCTATCTCTGGTTTTGTGTTTACAATAAGCTTGTATATGTTGATTCAAGCCATGTGTTTATGCAATCATCATTAATGAATGTCGCTGGTAATGTAGCTTTTCGACAAGGAGGGAGTAATCAGCCTTCGTTAAATGTTTAAGCGGGCTAAACCACACTCTTTCAATCAAGGCAAGTATCAAATATTATTTTGGGTTAAGTGCGTAAAAGAGCATGATTAACCCTATTGTCAAGCGACTAATGGAAAGCCTTGTAAGAATGTAGGTTTTGGTGTTCGTGAACTTTTAGCACTTTTCATAAACAAGGTATGTAACACACTTACCCTATTCGTAAATCGGCCAAAGCCGAAAAATGTGACCATTTACGCTACCCGGGCGTGCACTCGCTTGTGTGGTAACCTGAACGCATAGACATGGGCGTTTGATCGTAGAGGCCAACATGAGCAATTTCATGGGCTTAGGCTGTTTTGGGCCACGTTGGACCAAATGGGCCGTGTGGGCCCTATGGACTGGTAAGCCCCACACAGGTAAACCACATGGATGTGCAGAGAATATTGGGCCAGGCTGTGTAGTCCACACGACCAAGGCCATTTTAGGGCTTTGTGGGCCACACGAGCCTGTGGGCCCACATGGGCAGGCAATATGGGCCTTGGGCCCATTTACACTGTTTGATTGTTAAGGTTACACGGGTCACCCGAGATGACTATGGACCTAGTGTTGAGTCAGTAAGTATTCCTAGAACCCAAAGTGATAAATGACTGTTATGCGTCTATGAGGTAAAATGTTTATTATGCCCTTATGAGATGTATGACTGTAATTGAGCATGCCATTTTATAAATATTGCATACATGTATGATATTATGATAAGATGCATGACATATTACATGGGGATGGGTTATATTGATTGGAGGAAGTGTACTGTATTGGCAGTTCTACTGTAAATACTGTTTAGCGCCACAACCGGTGCTAAGTTTGGACTGTAAGGATGGCTCAGTTGATTTTATCCCAACATGGAGTGTAGGGCTGGACGGAGTGGAGTGTGGAGGATGGTTGGGTAGGATTTATGATTGCATATCTGCATTGTTACTGTCACTGAAATGGGCTAAGGTCCACACTGATACTGATACTGTAATGGGCTTGGGCCCTAACTGAAACTGAACTGTTACTAAGACGGGCTCAGGCCCAGACTGTATTTGCCTATTGTATGACTGACTGTTTGTTCATTAAGGGATTACACACTGAGTTTTCATAAACTCACCCTTCTGTTTATCTGTACAGGTAATCACCAGGTTTAGGCGGGTCGGCGCTACGAGGGACTCGAAGGTGACCACACAACTGCACATGCTTCCATATTTGCCTTTATATTTACAAGAAATTTAATTTGGATATTTGTTTTTGTAATAAGGTCTCCTTAAATTTTTAAATTTTAATTTGGAATTTTATTCATTTTGATTCATATCAAATAGTAGTTGGACGCAGATTTTCAAAAGATAAAGGCTTTTCAAAACACCACGTTTACGCAACATTTTTTATTAGCTTCTACAACAAACATTATTTTAAAGTGTAATAATAATCTAATATGATTAACATTTTTCTAAAATGACTTGAGTTTTAACAATGAATGAGATATCCTAAATTTTCGTTAAGATCACAGAGAGGTTTTAATATAGAACGGGCTTTTCAATGAAATTATGTTTTTCGAAAAACACTTCAATGTGACATCGCCAGATTCAGCCATAACATCTAGACTGGGTTTGGGGTGTTACAATTTTATGGCATAGACATGGAGTCGAAGAAGCCAAATGGGAAATCGAGGAGACTATGAGAGACCAATACCTAAACTTATTCACCGGTAAGATTTTCGGGGATGAAAATCCCTAAGGGGGGAGAATTGTATCAGCCCGACTTTTGGGCTTAGTCGAAATAGTGGTTTCAAGACCACAAATCTGAAGTCAGAGAAATTATTATTATTATTATTATTTTGGTATTATAGCATGATTATATAAGTGCATGAAAATTTTGGTGAAATAATTTTAGCGTTTGTGAGCTTAATTGTGAAAAAGGACTAAATCGCATAAAGGGAAAAAGTTTTGTTTTACTAACTAAATATGTTAAGTAGCTAGATAACCAAAATTGGGGGTCTTTAAAGAGAAAATAGACCCTTACAATTTGGATGGCCGACCATAGGGGATAAGAATAGTCAAATGTTAAAGTTTGGTGGGCATTAGGTGGCTTATTTGGAAATAAAATAAAACAAAAAAGGAAAGTTGTCATTTTTTTCCCTTCTTCTTCTTCACCAACCGAATGTACCAGAAAAAATAAGGGTTTTGAGAGCTCAAAAATTTAGCAAATTTAATCCTTTGCAAGTAAGTGATTTTGATGGTTATTTTTGATGATTTTTGTGTTTTTGGAACCCTTGTGGCTTAACTTAGCTAATGAAGGGACTATTTTACAAAATGGTTGAAAGTTTAGGGTTTTACCATGAGAGAATTTATGTTGTTTGTTTAATCCTTATGGAAGAAAATGAATCATGGTTGTGAAATAAACAACTTTTGTGAAAGGGGTTTTCATGAAAGCTCCTAAATGGACCATTTTGTAAGGTTGGTTAAATGGATAGTAATTGTGTGAAATAATGGGAATTTTGGGCTGATTCTAGTATACAAAGAATTTGACTAGGCTTGATTAGTGAGAAAATTTGATTAAAATTATTTTACGAGCCTAGGGGCAAAATCATAATTTTTGTGAACTCTAAGGGCAAAAAAATCATTTTGCCAAAACATGAATTGTTAAATGTTTTAAATTAATTGATGATTAAATGAGTGAATTTTATTATTTTAGATCAAGAAATATGCAATCCGGACTTAGATTGGGAGGAAGCCAAGCTAGTGGACTAAATCTAATTAGTCGCCTACATTTTTGCATACCGAGGTAAGTTGTGAGTAAATATTACAACTTTATCGTTATTATGCCTTTAATGATTAATTTTGCATAAAATGTTTGAATGTAGCTATGAGAGATGTATGATGAGACTTAATGTGATAATCTCCCGGTTGAACCTTAGGAATAAATTTGACATTCATGCCATGACATTTGGGTGATATGTGTGCTAGTGTAAGACATGTCTGGGACATGCATCGGTCACATTATGAGAGGCAGTGTAAGACCATGTCTGGGACATGGCATCGACCTCGAGACCTAAAAGTTAGCGTAAGACCATGTCTGGGACATGGCATCGGTTTGATATGTGTTAGTTTAAGACCATGTCTGGGACATGGCATAGGTCTTGATATATGAGAGTCAGTGTAAGACCATGTCTAAGACATGGCATCGACTTTGATGTATGAGCTAGTGCAAGACCATGTCTATTGATATGGTGTTGGCATCTCACCCTATGTTTGAGGCTTATTGAATATCCAGTAGTATTTCAAATGGTTTAACGGGAAATTTATGGTTTATTTCGAAATGAGAGAATTTATGATCATGTTGTGAGTGCTATAGGTACTTCTATGAGACTTAAGAAATACGGGATCAATTTATGTTATATGATTAGTAAGGGCTGAAAATGAGTAAGTTATACTTACGACCATTTATGGATGTTGCGCAAAGTATGATATGCTATGAGTATGTTAAGGCATGGTAAATTGTTGTAGATTATCTACATTGCAACTTACTAAGCTTTGTGCTTACCTTTTTTCCTTTCCATTTTCTTATAGTGCCGCCTATTTAGCTTGTGGATCAACGGACGTCAGAGACATCAATCACACTATCAATTGAAGCACTTGGTATAGTTAGTTCTTTTTAGAGTATGGCATGTATAGGGACTTAGACTTTTGCGTTTTGTGTATTTGTTAATTTGGCCAATTGTGTTGGTTTGGGATGAACCCCTTCATTTTGTATAAGGCCATGAATAATAGCTAATATTAATTATTGATATATGCAAATGATGATATTCTCATGGATGAGTGAGTTGCATGAATGAACTAGTGCATATTGGGTTTGTTAAAGTGTAATGGGGTTTGCATTTGAACGTCACGTTGTGGCTGAATGATCTTTTATTGCTGTGTGGATTTGCTATGTTAAGTGTTGTGTAGGTTGGTGCATGTAAGGATGGCATAAAGGCTTGGTAGATAGCCTTTCCTTTGTCCACACGGTTAGACACACAGGCGTGTGTCTAGGCCGTGTGTGGCACACAGTCAGCCCCATGGGCATGTTGTCCAGCTGTGTGTCCCCTGCACCTTGAATTTGCAAGTCAGTATGTGTAGAGACACCGCTGTGTGTCTCGACCATGTGAAAGACATGGCCATAGGACATGGGCGTGTATCTTTATTTTTTTGATGATATCAGAAATAGAATGTTAAGGTTTTTGAACACGGGCTAAGACATGGGCGTGTCATGGCCGTGTAAGCGACACGAGCCATGGGTACGGGCGTGTGCCAGGTCGTGTGAAAACCCCTGTAGGTTTGAAATGAAAAATAAATACACACAGGATAGGGACACGAGTGTGTGTAACCACACGGCCTGCCCACACGAGCGTGTCCCCTAATCACACTGGCATGTGGCCCTTGAAACATGAAAAATTTTCTAAAGTTCTTGGTTTAGTCTCAAATCACTTTTAGTGCATGTTTTAGGCCTTGTAGGCTCGTTTTAGTGACGAATTGATTGAATGTTAAAAAGTTTTAACATAGAAGCAAGTTTATGACATGATTGATATGAATGATTGAATTGTAAGTACGGTAATGCCTTGAGCGCTGTTCCGACATTGAATACGGGTAAGGGGTGTTACATTAACTATTCAAAATTTGTCAATAGTTCAAGCCATCAACATTGTCTTAATTTGCAGATTTTTCTGTAACATTAGATACTTTATACTCTTGGAATCAAGGAGCATATGATGTTTTTTGTCGAACAAACAATGTCATCAATTTCTCATCACAGACATACTAGCGGCAGACTCTAAGTCACTCGTCGGGCAATTATCTTAATTAGACTTTAACCATTTGAAAGCATAAACTGTAAGTTTTCATTCTTGCATTAAATCATATTCCAATCTGTTCGATAGTGCATCACTGAAAAAAATAAAGAAATCTTTACTCAATTCAACAGAACCTAGAACCAGTGCTTCGGTTAATAACAACTTCAACTGTTTTCAACTTTACTAACATGCAACGGACCATTCAAACTTTCACAAATGTGATAACTTTATCAATCAGAACAACTTCAACTCATAACAACATCATTCAATTAGAACAAATCTAATAGGTATACCTCTGTATCATACTTTCTTGAATATGAATTCTTCTTTCAAACTGTCCCTCTATTCACCCATAAATGTACAAGATTTTATTTTCTTACTTAAGGATAAACGTAAATGCATATAACTTAAATTACCTTTCAACTAACCAGTTCGCTCAGATAAAAACAACTGAGTCGTTCTCTACTATCAAATAATAACGTATTAAAATATTCCTTTCTTCATGCTGTTAAACAACTCAAACATACAATCTTTTATAATTCCCTTAATGTGCTAATCAAATATCTTTACAACTGCATTAGCTCAAGAAAGAAAAATATCCTGATTGAACTCGTTGACCTTAATCAAACTTACCTGAGAAAAGAAAACCATCATACAATTTGAGCTTAAACTTCCACTATCTATACCTTTGCCGATGTCAATTCCTTTCATGAAAATTAGAGAAATCCTGATACCAAAATCACCACATTCTTATGATCGAACCAGAAATACACTCATAATAGACATAGTTATCACAAGCCGAAGAACACATTTTAAAGATGAGCCATGATTGATAATTTATGAAATAAGGGTGATAAGAAAACTGAGATAAAAAAATCCAAGATGCGAATACCATGTTGGAAGCCCGAAAAAATAACTCACAATAAATAATAAATATCTTGATGATTCTATGGAGAAAATCAGAAGAAAAACAATGCTTACATGTGACAGCCCAAAGTTGACCCTAGTCGGGAAGTGGTTTCGGGACCGCTAAACCGAGTCACCCAAAATGTTTGAATGTGATACTTATTGTCTAGAATATGTAATTATGAATGTGTGAAAATTTCAAGCTTCAATTTGGTTGATTTCATGTGAATTTAGTTAATAGGACTTATGTGAGAAAATTCTAAATGTGATAGGTCAATGTGTGAGGACCTATTAGTGCATGTGGACAAAGGGGGGGACTTGCATGTCAAATTTCCCCCCTACTAGTAGTGGCCGGCCATGATGGGCATGATGCACAAGTGTGCAATTTATTTTATGGAAATTATGGCATGAGTATGGCACAAATAAGATATGTTAATTTGTGTCATAAAATGTTGGGATAAAACAAATAAAATAATAAAAAGGAGTATGGAGAATACAAAAAAAAAATGTGTGTGTAGTTGTTTGTCCCCCCCCCATTGCCGTGAGCTAAAGAAGAGAAAGGAGAGAATTTTGTTCATCCTTTTCTCATCTTCATGCTTGCCGAAACTAGAAAGAAAAAACAAAGAAAAAATTTTCTCATCCTTTGGTTCATCCTTGGCCAAAAATTTTAAGGAGGAAAGAAGAAGAAAGGTGAAGAGATTCGGCCATGCATGTAGCTAGGCTAAGCTCAAGAGCAAAGGGGAAATAAATCCGATAAAGGGAAGGAAAAAGTGGTTGAATAGCTAGCGGAATCGTTCGACAACACCCGAGGTAAGTTCTTGAGTAAGAGAGCTTAAATTACGATGTGATTAAATCATGCTCTATGTGTTGCTATTGAGCCGAATGTGCAAGGACGATATGTGCCTTGTGTTTGAGTTTCGCAAATGAAAATGAAATATGAATGTGCCATGAATTATTGTTAGATGTGCATGATTAATTGAATGCTGTCCGGGCTAAGTCCCGAAGGCTTTGTGCTAAGTGAATATATCCGGACTAAGATCCGAAGGCCTTTGTGCGAGATACTAAATCCGGGTTAAGTCCCGAAGGCATTCGTGCGAGTTATTAAATCCGGGTTAAGTCCCGAAGGCATTCGTGCGAGTTGTTAAATCCGGGTTATGTCCCGAAGGCATTGTGTGAGTTACTAAAACCGGGCTATGTCCCAAAGGCATTTGAACGAGGAGCTATATCCGGTTAAATCCCGAAGGTACGTGATTTGGTAATGAATGAGCTTGCTGTAAAATTCCAGCGAATACTCGAAAAACATCCCAATATGGGGATATGTTACGTATGTGTTGAATTTAATCGAGCCCTTACAAATAAATGTTCGCTCAGTTGATAAACGAGCTACCGGCCTTCGGCTAAGTTAGTCTATTGTGTATGTACATAAGGGTTGTGAATGTTGTGAAGCAAGTTTGATATCGGTAAATTGCGTATTATGAAATATTCCATTTAGCTAAATGTGTGTTATTCTTTGTTTATGCTGGAATTTCTTGCTCAAAACTTACTAAGCATAAATTGCTTACTTCGTTCCATTGCTCCTCTGTTTTATAGATTTTTTTGGTTCTCCAGCTATCGGACTCGGGATCTTGACGTCGAAGTCGCCCACACTATCAAAGGCTCTTATGGGTACTCTTTTGGTTGAATTTTGATATGGCATGTATAGGACGACCCATTGTTGTTTTTCGAGTACTTTATGTGATGTATAAGTTTTGGATAGCCATGTGAAAATGGCTTATATGTGTTTAATTATAATGTTATAATCATTTAGTGTGGATATGCTTGACAAGGATTGGCCACGGGGATGGTTAATCACTTTCATAAATTGTGCTATGTATGCAAAAAGGGCTAGTTGAACCATGAAATAGGTAAAGCCTACCTTAAAGGTAGATGCTGACAGCAGCAGTGACGTAGATTTGGAAAATCACTAAAAATAGTAGGAATGGAATTAAATAGTGAATAAATTATGTAAACAAACCTTGAAGAATCTACTTTCATAGGAAAGTAACGAAACAATCATATGGACAGTACAGTAAGAGATATTCGGGTTCTTGTGGAACAGGGCCAGAACAGTTTCTGGATTCCCTGTTCCGCCTTTGGAAATTCACTATAAATTGACCAGAGATAATTAGGGGTCATACCATATATGTATGGATTCCTCTCTGAGTCTAGTTTCCATAGAAACAAAGGGCACCAGTATTGAAGCTCTGTGCAGAGAGATATCCTAGTCGTAATGGGAAAAGGTCAGTGTAGTCGACCCCTGTAACATGGGAGACTTTGACTAATAAACTGTACTAATTGGCCCGACCAAAAATTCTAGAAAAAAATACATAGGTGGGGACATGAGTCTAGTTTCAGGGAAAAATCACCAAACTGATTTTCGAGTTTTGAAACTCAAGATATGATTTTTGAAGCGACTAGTACTCAGACTGGGCAGTGTCTGGAAGGAAATTTTTCAAAGTTTGTTAACATCTCGTGTCCGACTCCGGTGTCGGTCTCGGGTTCGGGGTGTTACATTTTATTGGTATCAGAGCTACGGTTTAGTCGATTCTAGGACTACCGTAATGTTTTGGGTCTAGCTATACATGCCATTTTATGTGATTACTTGATAGTGTGGTGATTTCTGACAATTGTAAATGTGTTTATTTATAGTAATGGATCCCGATCGTGACCGAGAGGTAGCTGATGATCTTGAGAGTGTAGCGCCTGCTCCCGCACAAGGGACAGTGCCGGCAGACTCTCAACCTAATGCTAGTAATCCGAATGATGAAGCTAGACAAGCATTCTATAGCGTGATGAATGATTGGTTTAACCAATACATTCGAACTAATATGGCTGTTCCACAACCTCCATTCCCGACAAATACTACCCCCGCACCTACAATACCACCGGTAACGGACCAAATAAGGTCAAATAAGCCCCCAGTTGACAGAATCCGAAAACATGGGGCTACTGAATTTAAGGCTATGGATAGCGATGATGCCGAGCAAGCTGAATTTTGGCTGGACAACACTATCCGGGTACTCGATGAGCTATCTTGTACACCCGATGAATGCCTAAAGTGTGCTATCTCCTTGCTACGTGATTCTGCCTACTATTGGTGGAGTACTCTGACTTCTATTGTGCCCCGAGAGCAAGTAACTTGGGAGTTTTTCCAAACTGAGTTTCAGAAAAAGTATATCAGTCAGAGATTTGTTGATCAAAAACGGAAGGAATTTCTTGAGCTTAAGCAAGGCTCCATGTCGGTTACTGATTACGAGCGAAAATTTGTTAGACTTAGCAAATACGCTCGGGAATGTGTTTCGTCCGAAGCTATTATGTGTAAACGCTTCGAGGATGGGCTGAATGAAGATATAAAAATGTTCGTTGGCGTTCTTGAAATACGAGAGTTCGTGGTACTTGTTGAACGAGCTTGTAAAGCCGAAGAGCTTAGAAAAGAAAAGCAAAGAGTTGATGAGGGAACTGGAGAGTTTCGTAAAAGATCCTCGGGAAGGTCTCTTCAACAGACATCGAAGAGATTTCGAGATGATGCGGGCCAGTTTAGAGGCACTTCGGGCCTTTTTGGACGAGATCGTGATCGACCCTCTGTGGGTACACGAGGCACTTCGGTCGCCAGTGTTGGGAATGAACGTCGAGACAGGACGAAATGCCGATATTGCGGTAAATGGCATTCGGGGAGTTGTAGATTTCCTGACCGCTCCTGTTACAAATGCGGATCAGTTGACCACTTCATTAAAGATTGCCCGAGGTTGTCGGGACAGAATGCAAATCAGAGTGGGAGACCGGGTGCTACCACTGCTCGAGGTAGACCATCTGGAAATATGGGCAATGCTAGTGGTGGTCAGAGAGGATCTAGAGATGATATAACCAGATCCGAAGCCCGTGCGCCTGCTAGAGCTTATGCTATACGTGCCCGCGAGGATGCTTCTTCGCCTGATGTTATTACCGGTACATTCACTCTCTTTGATACTAATGTAATTGCTTTGATTGACCCCGATTCTACTCATTCTTACATATGTGAAACCTTAGCATCCAGTAAGACTTTACCTATTGAGTCTACTGAGTTCGTAATTCGGGTGTCAAATCCCTTGGGTCGTTACGTGCTTGTCGACAAAGTGTGTAAGAAATGTCCCCTGGAAATTCGAGGTTCCTGTTTTCCGGCGGACTTGATGCTTTTGCCGTTTGATGAATTTGATGTTATCCTTGGTTTGGATTGGTTGACCGCGCATGATGCGATTGTGAATTGCAAGAGCAAGACTATTGATTTGAGGTGCGCAAATAACGAAGTAGTCCGAATTGAGTCTGCGGACTTGGAGGGGATGCCAGCTGTAATATCAGCAATGTTGGCACAGAAATATGTAAGAAAAGGGTGCGAAGCATACCTTGCGTATGTACTTGGTGACAAAGAATTAGAAAAGAAACCCGAATCTGTGCCGGTGGTTTGTGAATACCCGGATGTTTTTCCGGAAGAATTACCGGGTTTACCACCTGTTCGGGAGGTAGAGTTTGGTATTGAGCTTGTACCTGGGACTACGCCGATTTCGATAGCTCCGTATCGTATGGCACCAACCGAGTTAAAGGAGTTGAAAGCTCAGTTGCAAGAACTGACGGATAGAGGTTTCGCTCGACCAAGTTTCTCACCTTGGGGTGCACCAGTATTGTTCGTGAAAAAGAAGGACGGAACCATGAGGTTGTGCATTGACTATCGTCAGCTGAATAAAGTGACGATAAAGAACAAATATCCGTTGCCGCGCATCGATGATTTGTTCGACCAACTGAAGGGAGCCTCAGTGTTCTCAAAAATAGATTTGAGATCGGGCTATTATCAGTTGCGAATCCGAGATTCAGATATTCCCAAAACTGCCTTCAGAACGAGATATGGTCACTACGAATTCTTAGTGATGCCGTTTGGGCTCACTAATGCCCCTGCAGTATTTATGGATTTGATGAATCGGATCTTCAGACCGTATTTGGATCGGTTCGTAGTGGTGTTCATTGATGACATTTTGGTCTATTCAAGAGACGAGACCGAACATGCTGAGCATCTGAGGCTAGTGCTGCAAATTTTGCAGGATAAGCAGTTATATGCTAAGTTCAGTAAGTGTGAGTTCTGGTTAAGAGAGGTTAGCTTCTTGGGTCATGTGGTATCCGCGTCGGGTATTCGAGTTGACCCGAACAAAATTTCAGCCATACTTGACTGGAAACCTCCGAGAAATGTTACTGAAGTTCGGAGCTTTTTGGGGCTCGCCGATTATTACTGACGATTTGTCAAAGGTTTCTCGATGATAGCCACACCAATGACGAAGCTACTTCAAAAGGATGTTAAGTTCGAGTGGACGGAGAAATGTCAGAAAAGTTTCGACCAACTGAAAACTCATTTGACTGAAGCTCCAATTTTGGTGCGACCCGAATCAGGTAAAGAGTTTGTCATTTATAGTGACGCATCCCTACTTAGGTTGGGTTGCGTATTGATGCAAGAAGGTCGAGTCGTGGCCTATGCGTCGAGACAATTGAAGCCTCACGAGAGGAATTATCCGACCCATGATCTCGAACTAGCTGCCATCGTGTTTGCTTTAAAAATATGGCGACATTATCTGTTTGGTGAGAAGTGCCATGTATTTTCGGATCACAAAAGTCTCAAATATTTGATGACTCAACGAGACTTGAATCTGCGACAAAGACGTTGGCTTGAGTTGTTGAAAGATTACGAGCTTGTCATTGATTATCACCCGGGAAAGGCTAACGTGGTTGCGGACGCCTTAAGCCGGAAGTCATTGTTTGCTTTACGAGCGATGAACGTGCATTTGTCTGTTCTACCAGACAGTGTGTTAGTAGCTGAATTAAAAGCTAAACCATTATTGACTCACCAAATTCGTGAAGCTCAGAAAGTCAATGATGAATTGGTTGCAAAACGGGCTAAGTGTTTTCCGAACGAGGAATCGGAGTTTCAAATTGATGATGATGATTGTTTGAGGTTCAGAAATCGTTTGTGTGTTCCAAGGAATTCGGAACTCATTTCGATGATTCTGAACGAAGCCCATTGTAGCCGAATGTCAATTCACCCGGGGAGTACGAAAATGTACAACGATTTGAAACGTCAATTTTGGTGGCATGGTATGAAACGGGACATCTCCGACTTTGTTTCGAGATGTTTGATATGTCAACAAGTGAAAGCGGAACATCAAGTGCCTTCAGGATTACTCCAGCCGATCATGATACCCGAGTGGAAATGGGATCGAGTCACAATGGACTTTGTGTCCGGACTGCCCTTGTCAGCAAGTAAGAAGGATGCGATATGGGTTGTTGTTGATAGACTGACTAAGTCGGCTCATTTCATCCCCGTACGTACGGATTTTTCATTGGATAAACTAGCTGAATTGTACGTTTATCAAATTGTGAGATTACACGGGGTACCTGTTTCTATCGTGTCGGATAGAGATCCGAGATTCACCTCACGATTTTGGAAGAAATTGCAAGAAGCTCTGGGTACCAAGCTGCATTTTAGCACTGCTTTTCACCCCCAAACCGATGGTCAATCCGAGCGGATAATTCAGATACTTGAGGATATGTTGAGATGTTGCATCCTCGAGTTCAATAGTTCATGGGAACGGTATTTACCTTTGATTGAATTCGCTTACAACAATAGTTTTCAATCAAGTATTAAGATGGCACCTTACGAGGCTTTGTACGGTCGTAAATGCCGTACACCATTGTTTTGGACCGAGCTCGGTGAAAGTAAAATTTTCGGAGTTGATTTGATTAAAGATGCTGAACAGAAAGTAAAGGTAATCCGTGAAAGTCTAAAGGTAGCCACGAATCGTCAGAAGTCGTACGCAGATTTGAAACGAAAAGACATCGAGTATCAGGTGGGAGACAAAGTGTTCCTTAAGGTTTCACCTTGGAAAAGATACTCAGGTTCGGCCGTAAGGGCAAGTTGAGCCCAAGATTCATTGGGTCGTACGAAATCTCCGAACGAGTTGGTCCGGTTGCGTATAGATTGATTTTGCCCCCGGAGCTTGAAAAGATTCATGACGTCTTTCATGTTTCGATGCTTCGACGCTATCGATCTGATCCATCGCACATAATTAGCCCATCAGAGGTTGAAATTCAAGTCGACATGAGCTATGAAGAAGAACCGATGCGTATCCTAGCTCGTGAAGTGAAGGAGTTGCGAAACAAAAGAGTTCCGCTAGTAAAGGTGTTATGGCTCAAACACGGGATCGAGGAAGCTACTTGGGAGACCGAGAGCTCGACGAAAGAACGATACCCAAACCTATTTACCGGTAAGATTTTCGGGGACGAAAATTTCTTAAGTGGGGGAGAGTTGTGACAGCCCAAAGTTGACCCTAGTCGGGAAGTGGTTTCGGGACCGCTAAACCGAGTCACCCAAAATGTTTGAATGTGATACTTATTGTCTAGAATATGTAATTATGAATGTGTGAAAATTTCAAGCTTCAATTTGGTTGATTTCATGTGAATTTAGTTAATAGGACTTATGTGAGAAAATTCTAAATGTGATAGGTCAATGTGTGAGGACCTATTAGTGCATGTGGACAAAGGGGGGGACTTGCATGTCAAATTTCCCCCCTACTAGTAGTGGCCGGCCATGATGGGCATGATGCACAAGTGTGCAATTTATTTTATGGAAATTATGGCATGAGTATGGCACAAATAAGATATGTTAATTTGTGTCATAAAATGTTGGGATAAAACAAATAAAATAATAAAAAGGAGTATGGAGAATACAAAAAAAAATGTGTGTGTAGTTGTTTGTCCCCCCCCCCCATTGCCGTGAGCTAAAGAAGAGAAAGGAGAGAATTTTGTTCATCCTTTTCTCATCTTCATGCTTGCCGAAACTAGAAAGAAAAAACAAAGAAAAAATTTTCTCATCCTTTGGTTCATCCTTGGCCAAAAATTTTAAGGAGGAAAGAAGAAGAAAGGTGAAGAGATTCGGCCATGCATGTAGCTAGGCTAAGCTCAAGAGCAAAGGGGAAATAAATCCGATAAAGGGAAGGAAAAAGTGGTTGAATAGCTAGCGGAATCGTTCGACAACACCCGAGGTAAGTTCTTGAGTAAGAGAGCTTAAATTACGATGTGATTAAATCATGCTCTATGTGTTGCTATTGAGCCGAATGTGCAAGGACGATATGTGCCTTGTGTTTGAGTTTCGCAAATGAAAATGAAATATGAATGTGCCATGAATTATTGTTAGATGTGCATGATTAATTGAATGCTGTCCGGGCTAAGTCCCGAAGGCTTTGTGCTAAGTGAATATATCCGGACTAAGATCCGAAGGCCTTTGTGCGAGATACTAAATCCGGGTTAAGTCCCGAAGGCATTCGTGCGAGTTATTAAATCCGGGTTAAGTCCCGAAGGCATTCGTGCGAGTTGTTAAATCCGGGTTATGTCCCGAAGGCATTGTGTGAGTTACTAAAACCGGGCTATGTCCCGAAGGCATTTGAACGAGGAGCTATATCCGGTTAAATCCCGAAGGTACGTGATTTGGTAATGAATGAGCTTGCTGTAAAATTCCAGCGAATACTCGAAAAACATCCCAATATGGGGATATGTTACGTATGTGTTGAATTTAATCGAGCCCTTACAAATAAATGTTCGCTCAGTTGATAAACGAGCTACCGGCCTTCGGCTAAGTTAGTCTATTGTGTATGTACATAAGGGTTGTGAATGTTGTCAAGCAAGTTTGATATCGGTAAATTGCGTATTATGAAATATTCCATTTAGCTAAATGTGTGTTATTCTTTGTTTATGCTGGAATTTCTTGCTCAAAACTTACTAAGCATAAATTGCTTACTTCGTTCCATTGCTCCTCTGTTTTATAGATTTTTTTGGTTCTCCAGCTATCGGACTCGGGATCTTGACGTCGAAGTCGCCCACACTATCAAAGGCTCTTATGGGTACTCTTTTGGTTGAATTTTGATATGGCATGTATAGGACGACCCATTGTTGTTTTTCGAGTACTTTATGTGATGTATAAGTTTTGGATAGCCATGTGAAAATGGCTTATATGTGTTTAAGTATAATGTTATAATCATTTAGTGTGGATATGCTTGACAAGGATTGGCCACGGGGATGGTTAATCACTTTCATAAATTGTGCTATGTATGCAAAAAGGGCTAGTTGAACCATGAAATAGGTAAAGCCTACCTTAAAGGTAGATGCTGACAGCAGCAGTGACGTAGATTTGGAAAATCACTAAAAATAGTAGGAACGGAATTAAATAGTGAATAAATTATGTAAACAAACCTTGAAGAATCTACTTTCATAGGAAAGTAACGAAACAATCATATGGACAGTACAGTAAGAGATATTCGGGTTCTTGTGGAACAGGGCCAGAACAGTTTCTGGATTCCCTGTTCCGCCTTTGGAAATTCACTATAAATTTACCAGAGATAATTAGGGGTCATACCATATATGTATGGATTCCTCTCTGAGTCTAGTTTCCATAGAAACAAACGGTACCAGTATTGAAGCTCTGTGCAGAGAGATATTCTAGTCGTAATGGGAAAAGGTCAGTGTAGTCGACCCCTGTAACATGGGAGACTTTGACTAATAAACTGTACTAATTGGCCCGACCAAAAATTCTAGAAAAAAATACATAGGTGGGGACATGAGTCTAGTTTCAGGGAAAAATCACCAAACTGATTTTCGAGTTGTGAAACTCAAGATATGATTTTTGAAGCGACTAGTACTCAGACTGGGCAGTGTCTGGAAGGAAATTTTTCAAAGTTTGTTAACATCTCGTGTCCGACTCCGGTGTCGGTCTCGGGTTCGGGGTGTTACATTACACGCTCTGGAATCAATGGTAACAGAGATAATATATTTTCCAAATATACATATAAAACAAAACAACATCCAGTAGAAACAGAAGAATAGCCTCACATAAATTTTGACCATCAACTTTTATTCCAAACATAATAGAATAGAACCCCAAAGTGAGAGAGATAATATATACTGATCATCAACCAACTAGACCAACAATGCTTTCATCTAACATTATAATCAGCTAGCATTCTCATAGATAAGAATTTTATCAGAAAATGAACAATCACATATATCTCTAAAGATAAATGAATATATAAGATACCTAGGAGAGATCATCATAATCTATTGAATTTCAACTGTTACACTCAAACATCTTTACGATTCAAATATCATTTCTCTTACTAATTTTGTCATCACTAATCCCGTATTATTCCATTCATTAACGAAAATCAATTTGTAAGAAATTCCAGAAAATACATACCTTAGAAATCATACCTGAATGAGTAGATTAGCCGAGATTAACTTTTTCTTTAACTGTGACATTGCGGAATCTGATTGATCTTTAGAATAACCTGGCATCGTTTCAAAAACTGTATTCACTTGCCAAACTATGTTCAACTTTAACCACATTATTAGTTATTCCGCTACTGAACTCTTTAGTCTCTCACTTGTGAACTCATTCAACATAAATCTCGTAAAATTTCGTTATAAAATACCATATTGGTAAGGGGGTGAGGTCGTAAAGCCTCTAACTCGACTCTTATATATGCACACATGTGACTTAACATTCATCATCAACTTAATATTATCACAATCATATAACTCCTTTTAAGCAAATCAACATACATATTTAAGCTACATGAACTTTTCGATTATCTTATTCAAATAAGTGCACTCATACATACATTCCATAAATTTTGAGTAAATTTACTTGTCGCATTCAATTAATCAACTGAGTTAGGCACATAACATCATATAATGAAAAACAAATATGGATGAGCTTATTAGAATATAAAATTTCATTTCGTTTCATAAAATCACCATAATCCATCTAATTACAACGTTCAACAGGAACAATGACATTTTACCCATATTTCTCAACTTATGGTTATTTCATTTTGTCCATCATCATATGCATATCATGAACTCTTATTCATACCTTTCCAAGTTTCGACTCATCACAAGCACATTTTCAAATATCTTAGTATCACTTTCAGTATTTTCAAAAGTAGCTCGGTTGGAAAGCATCTCTGTCTCAACAAAACAATTTCATCAGAGTCGAGAGATATCACACTATCACGGGTTATATATGGCATGTATAGCTAGACTCTCACATATTCAAGGTTAGTCCAAAATCAACTAAACTATAGCTCTGATACCACTAAATGTAACACCCCTTACCCGCAGTCAACGTCAGAACAGGGTACAACGCATTATCAAACGCAAACACAAGCAAACATACATTCCAAGTTGTAAATTTGGCACCAAATTAAAAAATTTTAACAATCAATCACATCATCCCAAAAACAAGGCTACGAGGCCCAAAACATGCTTTGGAAGTAGTTCAAACTAAACCGAGAACTTTAGAGAATTTTACGACACTTAGAGAATTTTTGCTAAAAAAAGGGTCACACGCCCATGTGGGTAGGCCGTGTGATCACACACGCCCGTGCCCCTAACCCGTATAACTCTCTGTTTGTCACCCAAGAACAAATTAAAGTCACACGGCTAAAACACACGCCTGTGTCCCGAGGCTGTGTCCTTCATGTAACAGCCCAATTTAGGGCCTAGTCAGAATAATGGTCTCGAGACCACAAATCTAAAGTTAAAAAAATTTTGACTTTTGTGAGCCCAATTGTGAAAAAGGACTAAATCGCATAAAGTGTAAAAAGTCCTAAATTGATAGCTAAAGGTGTTATTTTGTTAGAGAACCAAAATTGGGGGTCTTTAATGGGAAAGTAGACCCTTAATTGATAGTATAGTCGGCCATGAGACATAGGGGAGACAATTTTCAAAATTAAGTGGAAATTTGGTATCTATTTTTACCAAAAAGAAATAAAATAGAAAAAGTTGTCAATTTCTTTTCTTCTCATCTCTTTCCACTAAAAATATCAGCAATGAAAGGGGGTTTGAAAGCTTAAATTTTTTAGCAACTTGAAGCACTTGCAAGTAAGTGATTTTGATTGTTTCTCTTAATGATTTTTACATTTTTGGACACATTGAAGCATAAGCTTTCAAATGAGGGGTCTACTTTGCAAAATGATTAAGATTTTAGGGTTTTTCCATGAATGGATTTGTAGTGTTTTCTGACTTTTTATGGAATAAAATGAGTCCTAGTTGTGTTATAAACAACTTTTGTGAGAGGTGTTAGCATGAAAACACTTAAAGAGACTATTTTGCATGAGTTGCAAAATAGGTTATAAGTGTATGAAATAGTGGGGTTTTGGAGTTGCTATAAGAGTAAAAAGAGTTCAGCTAGGCTTAAAATAAGAAGAAAATCGATAAAAATTGATTTTCAAGTATAGGGGCAAAAGGGTCATTTTGTAAGGTCTAGGGGCAAAAGGGTCATTTTACCTAATACATGAATTTTGGATTGCCTGATTTTATTTAGTGACTAAATGAGTGTATTTTTCTAATATAGATCAAGATTTTTCAAATTCGAACCTAGATCGGGGGAAAGCCAACCAAACTGACTAAACCGACTAGTCGTGTGTATTTTGTAATCCGAGGTAAGTTGTATATAAATAATACAACTACATTGCTAATGTATGTGTCGAATTGCATTTAAATTTAATATAGCATGAATTTCTTGACTATGGAATTGAGAAAGTATGATGATGATAATTTAGATAGTAGAATTCTCGTTTGAACCATAAGAAATAAATCGGATATTCATGCCATGGCGTATGGGTTATTGTGAGCTAGTGTAAGACATGTCTGGGACATGCACCGGCCACATTATGAGAGCCAGTGTAAGACCATGTCCAGGACATGGGATCGGCATTGAGACGAGGGCTAGTGTAAGACATGTCTGGAACATGCATTGGGCTCGAAACGTAAGCCAGTATAAGACATGTCTAGGACGTGCATCGACTACGAGATGATAGTTAGTGTAAGACCATGTCTGGGACTTGGCATTGGCACCTTGCCCATGTTTGAGGCTTAATGAATACCCGGTGATATTCCGAATGGTTTAGCAGTGAATGTTATGTTCTTGAGCTAATGAAGAAAGTATAATTGTGTTGTGAATGGTATAGGTACCTAATTGGTACGTATGAGATATGAGCTCAATATATATAAAATGTGACTTGTATGGATGGTAGTGAGTAAGATACACCTATGCCTATTTGGGTGTTATGAGCATGTTGATTATGAATAAATGTTGTGGTATACTTATTTATGTACGACTTACTAAGCTTTATGCTTACTCCCTTTCCTTTCTCTTTTCTTTTAGTGCCACCTAACTAGCTCAAGGATCATCGAAAGTCAAAGATATCGATCACACTATTAGCCGAAACATTCGGTATAGTTGGATTTATATTTTTGAATATGGAATGTATAGGGTTAGAACTTATTATTTTGAGTCTTTGAGAATTGGCCAAATTTGTTGGCTTTGGATAGATCCCACACTTAGTATTAAGCCATGAATGATGGCTACTATTTATTTTGAGTTTATAAAAGTTGCATCTGCATTGTTGAATGAACGTCTATTGTGGATGATTTGATTATGAAAATTATGCTTGTTTTGGTATTGGCTGGTATTTGCATGAAAATAGGTATGCACGGATGGCAACAAGGCTTGGTTAATAGCCTTATATTGTCCACACGAGTAGACACACGGGTGTGTGTCTAGGCCATGTGTGACACACGGTTAGCCCCATAGGCATATGATCTGGCCGTGTGTCCCCTGCACGTAAAAATTTCAAGTCAGTATGTATGATAATAAACACACGGGCAGAGACAAGACCGTGAGTCTCAGCCGTGTAAAGGACATGGCCTAGTACACGGGCGTGTGCCATGGCCGTGTGACATTTTAGGGATGCTGACGTCAGAAATAGAATACCCAGGTTTTTGCACACAGGCTAAGGCACTGGCGTGTAGTGGCCGTGTCAGGGACACGGGTGTGTCCTAGGGTGTTTAGGCTGTGTGAGCCACACGGACCATCAGCACGACCCTGTCGAAATGGTCACCGGGCGTGTTACCCTTCCACTCGGGCGTGTTTCATATTTTAAAGGCAAATTTCTTAAGGTTGGTTAAGGACCCAGAATCATTCCAAATAGTTTTTAACAGTCGATTTAGGGCTCGTAGGCCCATAATAAGAAGTTTAAAGTAGAAATTGAAAAAGTTTTAATTTGGACCAAGTCTCAGTGACTTGAGACTATTTGTATGCATGAGATAAAGTTACGGGTATAGGGTATTACACTTCACACGGCTAAGACATACGGTCGTGTCTCATGCCCATGTGCTTGATACTGAGCATTCTATTTTGTAACAATTTAGGCGCAGGGGACACTGTAACACCCCTAACCCGTATCCATCACCGGACTAGGGTTAAGAGGTATTACCAGACGTATCGAAACATTTTATGATCAATTCACAAACATCATCCACACATCATAACATCATAGTCAAACATCATCACAAAGTCCCTTTCTTAGGTCAACGAGACCTTAAACATGCTTTAGGAAAGGGTCGGGACTAAACAGAGTACATACAAATTTTTCCTAAAACTTAATGAATTTTTCAAAGTTACAGAGGTCACACGCCCGTGTGGGCAGGCCATGTACCTCACACGGCATTAGACACGCCATGTGTCTAGGCCGTGGCAAAGCAGGGCATACATACTGACATATCCACATGACCACATGACATGCCCATGTGTCAGGCTGTGTGAAAATTAGGGAGGTTACTGACTTGTGTCACACGACTGACCATATGCCCATGTGCTAGCCTGTGTGCCACACACGGCCAATAGACACACCCGTGTGTCTATGCCGTGTAACTCACTGACTAGTTTTTACTAAGATGAAGGGGTCACACCGTCGAATCACATGCCCGTGTGCTCAAGCTGTGTGGCATAAAAAATAGGCTTGATTAAAGCCACATTTGACACCCGTATCAAGCATACCTACAAGCATCAAATGACACATAATTCATACCAAATTTGCAGCCAAAACATACTTAATTCACATAACAAATCTAGTCCTTCATCTATGATCAACATTACTAATTCTGTAACATCCTAATTTTGGACTTAGTAGGAACAGTGGTTTCAGGACCACAAATTTGACGAGGAAAATTTTATTTTTATTATATTTTTATGGTCTATGATTTCATGGAATGATTTCGTGAAAATTTCGTTCAAAAATTTCGACGTTTGGGCACTCAATTTGGTCAAAAGGACTAAATTATAAAAAGTGCAAAAGTTGAGTTTTACATGATAAAAGTGTTTAATTGTTATGAGTTTTTAAATAAAATTCCATTAAAAGGTAATTAGACCATTTTGAAGTTTGTGGACAAAAATTGGACATGGATGGAATTTTTTTAAAAGTTTAGTAGTAAGGGCATTTTGGTCATTTGTATATTAAATGAAATAAAATGGGAAAAATAACACAAAATGGTCATCTTCTCCATATGGAGGCCGAAATTAGCATGGGGGAAGCCATGGCTAGGGTTTTCAAGCTTTCCAAGCTCAATAGTAAGTCCGTTCTAGCCTCATTTTTCAAGTTCTTTATGTTTTTGGAATCCCGGTAACTTGATTAAGCTTATGCTAGCAATAATTCAACCTAGGGTTCGTATTTGGAAAAATACCCATAGGTGAAATTTGTGTATTTTGGTGTTTTATGATAGAATATGGGGTTTTAAATTATTTTAGACAACTTGTGCCACTCGGTTTTAAGTGAAAACGAGTAAAAGGACTTAATCGATAAAAATACCTAATAGTCATAAGTGCATGTTAGAGTGAGAATTTGATGTTGTCATGGAAGGGAAAAATGATCAGCATGTCATAAAACATAAGAACAAGGGATGAAGTTTAATTCCCGAGCCTAGGGGCAAAAGTGTAATTAAGCAAAAGTTTAGGGGAAAAATGGTAATTTTGCCAAAGTTTGTATTAAAGGCTATTTTGATGAATGTATGTATTAAATAAATTAATTTGATATTATAGATCAAGAGAAACGAGATTCAAGTCGTGATCGAGGGAAAAACAAAGTTTACAAGGAATAGGCCCGATTGCTAATATTTTGTATCGAGGTAAGTTCGTATGATAATAATAATGCAATGTTATGTTTGAATTATATTTCTTACTATTATTGCATATATTGTATGATTTAATATATTGGAAAAGTTGATGGAATGGTGTTTATGATGTGCAAATATGACATGAAAGAATGTTACATGAAGTGCAAGAAAATGATGATACATGACAAGTGATATATGAAATATGTGATTTATGTTATGTAAATTCTTAAAACCTGATTTTCTATTTGAGTTGTGTCTTATTATACTATGAATGAACAATTGGTACTGTGGATGGTGAGATCGACACTTCAAGTAAGTTCGTATATAAATAATCTATCGATTCTTTTTATGTTAATATATTTTGATATCATATGAAAGGTGGCTGCCTATCAAATGATTATTTGATGAAAATTATGAATTTAAATTGATTACGGACAATTTAGTAAAATGTTGAAAAGTGAGGAATTTCTAGGTTGAACCTTCGGAATAGAAATGATACCAATGAGCTATTGTGAGGTCACGTGTGTAGTACTAAGTGCAAGCTACTACGTGTACCAGATAATTGGTCACATGTGTAGTACTAAGTGCAGGCTACTATGCGTACCTGATAACTTCGATCACGTGTGTAGTACTAAGTGTAGGCTACTACGTGTATCAGATGGTTAGGTCACATGTGTCGTACTAAGTGTAGGCTACTATACGTACCAGATAGCTTCGGCTACAAGTGTGGAAATGAGAAAATGTGCAGGCAATTGTGTATCTGTTATTATTCCGATGAGTTCAACGGGAAATCGATTAAGTGAAAATAAATGTGAAAGTGATTATGGGATGAACAAGTGCAAGTATATGTTTATTTGAATTTATGAGCAATATGCTCGATATTTGAGCGAACCTCGGTAAAATGGAAGGGATTAAGTGAAATTGTGCAAAAGTGAACTTTAGTTGTAAAATAGTGTTGGACAGCAACAGTGCATGAATTTGAAATTTTACCAAAAATTGTGTAAGTTGAATTAAATTTCAAATAAAATATGTAATTAAATTTTATTGAGTTAATTTTCACATAAAAGAAACAAGGGAAGCAAAAGAATTCCATATTATGTGTATTTGAATTCTTGTGAGACAGTGTCTGAATGAATTCGAGATCCCCTATTATGACTTGGAAAAATTGTTAAAAATTATAGAAAAATAATTTTGGGGTATAATTTATATACCTAGAATCTTGGATGAGTCTAATTTTAATAAAAACAAATGAGAACATCATTCGAGTTTTGTACTATGAGATAAATACATTTTAGTGAAGAAAGGTCGAAGCTGTTAAACAGCAAAACAGGGGATATTTTGAATAATAAACTGTACTTATTGGCTGGACTAAAAATTCTAAAAATTTTATGGTGAAAAGATATATGAGTCTAGTTTTTGTAAAAATTTACGGATCTTAATTTCGAGTTCCGTAACTCTAAATATAAATGATTTAGTGACTATTACTCAAGAAAATAGCTTAACCAGAACATGTGTAACTGTATAAATGAGTTAGTTTTATTGTGGGAAGCATGTTAGTAAATTGCTTATTATTATTTCATGTGAGCTTACTAAGCATAAAGCTTACCCCTCCTCCTTTCGATTTCTTTTAGTGTTGTCAGGTTACCTCAGGGTTGGAGACCGTCGGAGGCAGCATCACACTATCAAGCCAACACCTTGACAGTATAAACACATATGCTAGATTTATCAAGTGAGTGGCATGTATAGGGACCTAATTTTATAACATGTGTTATTATTATTTGGCCAAATATATTGGTCTTTAGTGAGATAATGATTCTGACTTATAAATCTAGCTATTTATGTTATGTTTGATATTGGTGATGTGCATATGCTTGGTTGTCATGCATGGTTGGTAATAAGTTGTTTAATTGATGAATTAAGTTTAGTAACACTTCGTGCTTGACTCCGGCGATGGTCTCGGGTACGGGGGCATTACATTTAGTGGTATCAGAGCTATGGTTTAGTCAATTCTCGGACTAATCTAGCATGTGTAAAAGTCTAACTATACATGTCACTGATCCGTGATAGTGTGATGTCTCCCGACGCGTATGAGAGCCACTTTGTTTAGACAAAGGTACTCTCCAATCGAGCTACATCGACCATGTTGAATGTGATGCTAAAATATTCGAGTAAAGTATAGTCATGATGAACTGAAACTTGGAAAGGTACAAATGAGGATTCATGAAATGTGTACATGGTGAAATGAGTTTATCCATGATTAATAGATAACTCCATGATGTATATGTTCGATTTATTTGAACAAATGCATGTGTTTGAGTAACTTATCAAAAATATTGATAAGATGAATATTCATGTATATTGGTTGGGATGATTATGATTGGTAAGCTCGTATAACTTGAGTAAATGTATTAAATTGCTTGGATTGATATATATAATTGAATGATATGTATATGATGATGTGTAAGATAAAAGTTTAGACTGTGATATACTTATCCATGTTTGTTTGGCTCTTATATGATACTATGTGCTTGACTTGTCTGATTTAATGAATGAATAAGTAATATTATCTAGGAAACATTGAAATACATGTAGAAGTACACTTGTTTAAATGAGATAACTAAAAAGTGAGTGTAAAATCAATATGAATGTTAGTTCCTCGAAATGAATGACATGATTGAAATATGATTGCTATGATGAAAACTGTGTTACATTTGTATATGAGAGTTGAGTCAGAGGCCCTAGACCCCTCCCCCTTACCAAAGTGGTATTTTATAAGGGAAATTCCTGAGATTTATGTTGAATGAGTTTCCAGGTGAGAAACCAAAGAGTTCAATGATGGAATGGTTATAAGTATGATTAGAGATTGAGAATGGGTTGATAAGTACAGACATGAGCTAGACAGATATCGGATTGACCGAAAGATTGTTTAATTTTTGCAACATCGCAGTTAGCGGAAAAGTTAATTTTGGTAAAATGATCTATCCTGGTATGATGTCGAGAAATGTATTAATTGAAATTCCCCCATGAACTGGTTTTCTTAGTGAAGGGAATATTATGGAATTTGGGATGGTAGAAATAGTTAAAGGAATAATGCTCGAAATAAGGAAATGTTCCCTGATCTTAACGTTAGATGAATGTGTTGTTAGTCTAATTGAATTATAATCTACATGGTTCTGTTTTTCTCTGGTATTTTGTTATTTCCGCCTATTGGGAATCAATGAGAAATTGTGTATGGTGCCATGATTCTATTTCTACTGATCATTGCTCTGATTGATTTTATATATATATACGAGAAGCATATAGTTCCAATTGTATTTGTTGTCAGTGGTTTGGAATGATGTTATTTTGGATTTCTTTTCTTTTAAAAAACTATTGGGGACTTTCATATTTTTATGAGTCTGGTTCTCGGTCTTCTGATGCAGTGCTGTAAATTGGATTCTCGTATCATGGATTTCTTTATCTTGGATTTCTTTATTCTTGGCTTCTCTGTTTCAGATTTCTCTATCTTGGTTTTTCTGGATATTTTATCCTGTAACTTGTTGATCATGGCTTGTATTTAGAGCATGACCTTCAGCTTGTGATTGATGTATATAAAGAACAAATATGACTATACCTCTGAATTGATCCTGATAATGTGGTGAATTTTCAAGTCCCAATGTGTATGGTGAATTTCCTTTTTCAAGTAAGTTAATCAGAGTTAATGTATTCAGTTGAGGTATTAGTATTACTTATGCTAATGCATTGGTTATGGTCTTCGATTAGCATGATGAGTGAATTTGGAATGATGTATGTTTAATCGTTCTGTTGACTAGAAGAGAGAATTTCTTGAAATATCAATTACGGATGAATAAGGTCGACTTGATTGTTCAATCTGTATGGAGTATATGTCTAGAACTTAATGAGATGTGCATACTTGAGAATAAGAAGATATGATATTGATAATATGAAGATAATCTGGGTATAAAAAAAATAAAATGCTGAAACGATCATTGTTTATCTTTGAGTACAAATTCTTGAAATGTTGAACGTTTAAAGATGTATAGCAAGAATCATCAGAATTATTTTTGCCGTCTGGGAATTAGAATGGAAATAGAAAAGGTTAATATGGATTTTCTTGTCTGAGTCATTCCTGTCCTTGAAAGAGGAAAGTAATATGTAGTTTTGTTAAACGTTATGAGATATGCAAATTATGCTGGTATACCTAAATGTCTATTCACCAGATTTATAGGATTTCATGTCTTTACGAATGTTAGATATCATGGAATTTTGATCTCCACTAATCGGATTGAGATCCGAGTTTCATATCATGATTTCTTTGGAAAGCCAGAAGAGGCTTGAAATAAAAAGTGATTGAGGGTTGAATTGACAAAAAATTGGACTGTGTGAAATTATAAAGAATATGAGCCCGAGATGAATTGACTAGTTTTGCTATTTGAATCTGAAAAGATTCTGGTGCGAATGTATATGTAACATAATGGTATGGATCGGAGTTTTGAGTACATAAGCTTTTTAGTAGAGATTAAGTTTCAGAAAAAGTATTGTAAAGTGAATACCACTTACGACTTTTGTTTGTAAAATTTAAAGAGAAAGGTAGTAAAAGTTTAACCTGAGTGAAAGTTATTTAACATCGATTATAGGATTGAGGAATCCAATTGAAAAACCAAAACCACTTTTTTTGGTAAGATTTTTGGGGACGAAAATCCCTAAAGGGGGGAGAAATGTAACATCCTAATTTTGGGCTTAGTCGGAACAGTGGTTTCAGGACCACAAATTTGACGAGGAAAATTTTATTTTTATTATATTTTTATGGTCTACGATTTCACGGAATGATTTCGTGAAAATTTCATTCAAAAATTTCGACGTTTGGGCACTCAATTTGGTCAAAAGGACTAAATTGAAAAAAGTGTAAAAGTTGGGTTTTACATGATAGAAGTGTTCAATTGTTATGAGTTTTTAAATCAAAGGTCCTTAAATGAAAATTAGACCATTTTGAAGTTTGTGGACAAAAATTGGACATGGATGAAATTTTTTTAAAAGTTTAGTAGTAAGGGCATTTTGGTCATTTGTATATTAAATGAAATAAAATGGGAAAAATAACACAAAATGGTCATCTTCTCAATATGGAGGCCGAAATTAGCATGGGGGAAGCCATGGCTAGGTTTTTCAAGCTTTCCAAGCTCAGTAGTAAGTTCGTTCTAGCCTCGTTTTTCAAGTTTTTTACGTTTTTGGAATCCCGGTAACTTGATTAAGCTTATGCTAGCAATAATTCAACCTAGGGTTCGTATTTGGAAAAATACCCATAGGTGAAATTTGTGTATTTTGGTGTTTTATGATAGAATATGAGGTTTTAAATTATTTTAGACAACTTGTGCCACTCGGTTTTAAGTGAAAACGAGTAAAAGGACTTAATCGATAAAAATACCTAATAGTCATAAGTGCATGTTAGAGTGAGAATTTGATGTTGTCATAGAAGGGAAAAATGATCAGAATGTCATAAAACATAAGAATAAGTGATGAAGTTTAATTCCCGAGCCTAGGGGCAAAAGTGTAATTATGCAAAAGTTTAGGGGCAAATGGTAATTTTGCCAAAGTTCGTATTAAAGGCTATTTTGATGAATGTATGTATTAAATAAATTAATTTGGTATTATAGATCAAGAGAAACGAGATTCAAGTCGTGATCGAGGGAAAAACAAAGTTTACAAGGAATAGGCTCGATTGCTAATATTTTGTATCGAGGTAAGTTCGTATGATAATAATAATGCAATGTTATGTTTGAATTATATTTCTTACTATTATTGCATATATTGTATGAATTAATATATTGGAAAAGTTGATGGAATGGTGTTTATGATGTGCAAATATGACATGAAAGAATGTTACATGAAGTGCAAGAAAATGATGATACATGACAAGTGATATATGAAATATGTGATTTATGTTATGTAAATTCTTAAAACCTGATTTTCTATTTGCGTTGTGTCTTATTATACTATGAATGAACAATTGGTACTGTGGATGGTGAGATCGACACTTCGAGTAAGTTCGTATATAAATAATCTATCGATTCTTTTTATGTTAATATATTTTGATATCATATGAAATGTGGCTGCCTATCAAATGATTATTTGATGAAAATTATGAATTTAAATTGATTACGGACAATTTAGTAAAATGTTGAAAAGTGAGGAATTTCTAGGTTGAACCTTCGGAATAGAAATGATACCAATGAGCTATTGTGAGGTCACGTGTGTAGTACTAAGTGCAAGCTACTACGTGTACCAGATAATTGGTCACATGTGTAGTACTAAGTGCAGGCTACTATGCGTACCTGATAACTTCGATCACGTGTGTAGTACTAAGTGCAGGCTACTACGTGTATCAGATGGTTAGGTCACATGTGTCGTACTAAGTGCAGGCTACTACGTGTACCAGATAATTGGTCGCATGTGTAGTACTAAGTGCAGGCTACTATACGTACCAGATAGCTTCGGCTACAAGTGTGGAAATGAGAAAATGTGCAGGCAATTGTGTATCTGTTATTATTCCGATGAGTTCAACAAGAAATCGATTAAGTGAAAATAAATGTGAAAGTGATTATGTGATAAACAAGTGCAAGTATATGTTTATTTGAATTTATGAGCAATATGCTCGATATTTGAGCGAACCTCGGTAAAATGGAAGGGATTAAGTGAAATTGTGCAAAAGTGAACTTTAGTATTAAAATAGTATTGGACAACAACAGTGCATGAATTTGAAATTTTACCAAAAATTGTGTTAGTTGAATTAAATTTCAAATAAAATATGTAATTAAATTTTATTGAGTCTATTTTCACATAAAAGAAACAGGGGAAGCAAAAGAATTTCATATTATGTGATATTTGAATTCTTGTGAGACAGTTTCTGAATGAATTCTAGATCCCCTCTTCTGACTTGGAAAAATTTTTAAAAATCTTAGAAAAATAATTTTTGGGTATAATTTATATTCCTAGAATCTTGGATGACTCTAATTTTAATAAAAACAAACAAGAACATCATCCGAGTTTTGTACTATGAGATAAATAAATTTTAGTGAAGAAAGGTCGAAGCTGTTAAACAGCAAAACAGGGGATATTTTGAATAATAAACTGTACTTATTTGCTGGACTAAAAATTCTGAAAATTTTATGGTGAAAATATATATGAGTCTAGTTTTTTGGAAAATTTATGGATCTTAATTTGGAGTTCCGTAACGCTAAATATAAATGATTTAGTGACTATTACTCAAGAAAACAACTGAACTAGAACATGTGTAAATGCACAAATGAGTTAGTTTTATTGTGGGAAGCATGTTAGTAAATTAGTTATTATTATTTCATGTGAGCTTACTAAGCATAAAGCTTACCCCCTTCCTTTCCATTTCTTTTAGTGTTGTCAGGTTGGCTCAGGGTTGGAGATCGTCGGAGGCAGCATAAGAACCTAATTTTATAACATGTGTTATTATTATTTGGCCAAATATATTGGTCTTTAGTGAGCTAATGATTCTGACTTATAAATCTAGCTATTTATGTTATGTTTGATATTGGTGATGTGCATATGCTTGGTTGTCATGCATGGTTGGTAATAAGTTGTTTAAGTTGTTTAATTGATGAATTAAGTTTAGTAACACTTCGTGCTTTACTCCGGCGATGGTCTCGGGTATGGGGGCGTTACAAATTTCACATGAAATCTTATGCCAAAATCATACCAAATTCTCAACTAAATCTCATATCAAACTTACCAAATTAACCATTTTCATTAAGCCATATATGAACACATTATGAACATCCATTTTTATCACATATCATAACCAAGATAAGTTCTTCATCTCAAGCCATATCACTTGGCAAGATTCATTATACAGAACATAACATATTTTGTAACACCCTAAACCCGGGCCAGACGTTATGGCCAAATCAGGCGTGTTACATTGAAGTGTTTTAGCGAAAACTGTGTTTTCATTAAAAACCCTTCTTAAAATAAAAGAAACCCTAAATAACTAAAAAAAACACCTTTCAGTTATGAAAGCATTGTTTAAAACATTTGATTTAAGAAAACTCATCATTTAAAAATTTAGTTGCGAAAACGTAGAAAATATACTATAATTTAAGAAAACCATGTTTAACTTCTCGTGATTACAAAGAAAATAATAATAATAATTCAAGTAATAATAACACAATGAAAATCTTATTACAATCTGGTCTGGAACATACTTAAAAAGAAATAAAAACTTAAATGCTTAAAAAAAAAACCCAAGTCCAAATTATCTTGCTAGCTGGCCACCCAAAGTCCCTCCAAACATCGAACCTTGTACTGAGCATCACCTGAAAACAAAATAAAAGAGGGGGTGAGTTTTCGCAAACTCAGTGTGTACAACCCTTGGCAAAAATAGGCATTCGAAAAAAAACATCATTCATCAATCATGCAATGCAATCCCATCCAAATTATCCATCCGCTACACACCAGCTCTGTCCCGTGTCACACCATATGCGGATATAAATATCGACCTGCCCAACCCACACACCATGGTAGCCCAGTTGCGGAACTACCTTCATTTACATATTGGGCTTTAAAAGCCATCGGTGGATCCACGATTGTCATGCAACCATGCGATTCTCATATACTTCTCCGTTCCATAATTCCCAACCCATATGCAACCTAAGCAGAATATCATATGTATGCATGTCACATCCATAAAACTTACATTCAACACCTAGGGGTATTTTGGTCATTTTTTACCCTTAAGGGCATTTCGTTAATTTTCCTTTAATTACGGTTCTCACTTACCTTGGCCCGTTAACTACTCCTACGAGCTAAGATGAACGAATACTATGCACCAGGTAGGATTCTAGAGAAGAGAAGATGAGTCATTAAGACCGCTTAAGTATCAAGCTCTCCCTAGATCCAATCCTAGACATGCATATACTCATTGCCACACCTTAACCCTTTGACTTGTCCACGATCACAATATATTAATTAAGTCTTATGTGCATACCATATACTAGGCCCAAAACCCCTTACAAAGCCCAAATAATTTCACATACCTGTATCTGGCCCATTAAGCCCAACCTTACAAAGCCCAAACAATTTCACATACCTGTATCTGGCCCATTAAGCCCAATCATATTCATATGGCCCATTAGGCCCAAATCACATTTATATGGCCCGTTAGGCCTAGTCACATTCATAATCATGCTCACATATAAATTTCGATCACATAGCATAAATATTCAGTTTTTACCTATTATGGGCCCAACAGCCCATCGGGCCCATTTAGCCCATTCTGGCCTATATGGCCAAATCACAACCCAAGTCTATGGAATCTCCCGTGGGCCTTAGGCAACCTATCAGTCTCCCCCTTACGAGTGTTCGCACACTTGCAAGACTACCGTAGCCAAACTTTCGACTTTTCGGCATTTCGGCTTTTGCCGATTCATAGTGTGTGTATGTAGTGTATGTACACACCTAGTAAGCAAGCGTAATGCGATCTCCTTATCCCAAACCTACAATTGATATCACTCAAAGATTAATCACACATACTTATCGATTACTTTAACAAAAGCCAGAATCTCACCTTAACTTTACCTGAACTCCAAGCCTTTACTAGCTTTTACTTTGATCACTAAACCCGCGTATTTCTCAGATTTGAAGAGCAAATTGGCAGGAATCAAAAACTGAGATCTGACACTAATTCCATACCAAAGTTAATTAGAAAGAAGTGAGGGAATGAATACTCGATACTTATCAAAAACCGATTGGGAGAGCGAACACTTACACTAGAATCGACTGGGTGGAAAGAGTAGTGCAACACCAAGGGTATTCGGCTCTTAGAGATTTGAATGGCAAAAATTGATTCCTCAGCACCAAAGAAGAGAGGAAGAAGAATCAGCTAAAGCAAAGGAAATATTGAGTAGAGGAGGGATAAGAATTTGGCTCAAAGAAAGAAAAGAAAAAATGGTTTTCGGCTTTTTAGAGGAAAGGGTTTCTGGCATAAAGTGAAGGGAAATTTGTCATTAGCTTTCCAACCCTCCCATTCAACACCTATTTATAGCTCTATAGCTGAATTCTTCAAGCCCAAGTTCCCAATTCGGCTCCGCTTACTCCTCACTTCTCATCTCCTCGTTTTTCTCCTTGATAACCCCTTAATCCCTTCCTTAATTTTTTCTCCTGCACACTTCCCTTGGAGTCCACTGTCACGCCACTTCCTTTCTTCTAGAAGGCCAAAATTAAACTTCTAAAAATACTAAGCTAGGATTCAAACCTTGGATCTCCTTACTAGCTACTAATGCCACCTCCCTACTCCCTAAGTGGCGTCATTTAGCCACTCATCCACAAGGCTTTTTGATGCCATTTTTCCCTATTTTTAAATAAAAACCCAACTACTTGCCAACCCTGATTCTTTTAATAATTAAATTAAAATTCCTCAACCGCAAAACTCGAACCCAGAACTTCTCCAACATACCTAGACACTTCAAATTCCTTAAACCCTTAAAGCCAACATGTCCTTTGTTATTTTCTTTCTCACTCAAAAAATTTACGAGACCCCAAGCCCAAAGCCCAATTCATCTAGGCCCAAAATTTAGGGAATTACAACTCTCCCCCCTAAAAGAAATTTTGTCCTCGAAATTTTACTTGATTCAAACAGTTGAGGATATTGATGTTGCATCGCTTAGGTTACACCACTACGCTTCTGCTACGCACTCTATTTCTAGTTTCAAAATAGATAGATCGCACACTATGGGTAAAGTAGGTACCGGTATTCGCTTATAGAGCATCTTTGTCTTCTCAGCAACGAGCAGCGTAAACCAAAGCTGGCTGGCTTGCCTTAGCATGGCCTGTATTTTCGCCTAGTACTCCATGTCTACGTCCATTTTTGTCACCACCCCTGGCCTGCTCACGGCCCCTTGGCGGCAGCTGACCACCCCTTGGTGGCTGAGCACCACCTTGACCTACTACTGGCACTCGTCCTTGCATTCTAGGGCAATTCTTGATCTTATGCTCCATAGACCCACAACCGAAACAAGCTCCCGTCCTCTTCCAACGCTCGCCTACATGACCTTTCCCACAATCAGCACAAGGTGACACCCCTGGATTAACAGTAGGGGGCCCTACTCTAACTGGCCCATCGACTCTGGCCCTAGCCCTAGGCCTCTGATCAACACCAGGAGTCTCAGCCTCCCTCTTATTCTTACCCCTTTCTTTCTCCCGATTTAGGCACTCAGTGCGCTTTACCTCCTCCGCTATCTTTTCTTTCTCCACCGATTCTGAGAAAACTCGCTCCCTTTATGGAGCTATCAGCACCCGAGGCTATCTCTAAGTCCATCCTCAAACCTAACGCAATGCTCATAAGTCCATCCTCAAACCTAACGCAACGCTCATACTTCGTTGCCACCATTACCCTTGCATACCTACTAAGGCGTAGAAACTCCGCCTCATACTCCGCCACCGATTTGTTTCCTTGGGTCAAGTTCAAGAACTCCTTCCTTCTAACATCCACATAGCTTGCACCCACATACTTCCCTTGGAATGCAGCTTTGAAAAACTCCCAAGTGACCCGCTCCGGTTGGGTGCCTTCTTCCACCGTCAACCACCACTGGTAGGCTTCCTCCCTAAGCAATGACACCGCCCCTTTCAACTTTTGCTCAGGTGAGCATTCCAAATCCTCCATTATCCTTTCAGTGGCCTCCAACCAATATTCAGCCACATTAGGAGCCACGCCAGCCACGCCCTTAAATATCTCAGCCCCGTTCGATCGAAGTTGTTCTGGAATGGACCCTCAATTTTCGTTGCCATTATTGGGCCTAGCGACCCCTTCCAAAATCCTCAGCATTGCCTGCGACAATGCATCTTCTCCCACGGCCCGATCATACTGTCCATTCCCAGCCACAGGTGAGGCCGGAGCCTCTTCTACTCCAACATCGGGTATATGGCCCGATGCTGACGATTCAGCCCTAACACTTCCGCAGCCTCAGCCACGGCCCCTTGCACCTCTTCTAGGACTCATCGTCGATTCGTGTATTATTTGGATTAAAATTTTATGAAGTATTGGCTAGTTTAATACTCACACCGATGTTTTATGAAAATATTTAAAGAGAAGATCATTTTTGAAAATCCTCTACAGTTTCCAGATCCTACGAGCTTTAGTTCTATTCTAACAATCAACTGAAGTAGCCCTCTAACTATCTACTATATAAATAAACTTAAATAAATAAAAGTACTTACTTGGTTTGACGTCGGAGACTCGGTGTGCCGCGCTGCAAGACTTTCCCTTTTCCAAAACATTGTAATTCAATCAAAACTATATATATATATTAAAAACAAAAAGAAATCAAGTAATAAGGCCCACTTCATAGCCCTTGTTTTACAACCTGGGATCTGATACCACAAAATGTAACACCCCAAATCTGACCCAGCCGTTATGGCCGAATCTAGCGTAATACATTGAAGTGTTTTAGCGAAAACCGTGTTTTCATTAAAAACCCTTCTTAAAATAAAAGAAACCCTAAATAACTAAAAAACACCTTTCAGTTACGAAAACCTTGTTTAAAACATTTGATTTAAGAAAAATCATCATTTAAAAATTTAGTTGCGGAAACGTAAAAATATACTATAATTTAAGAAATCCATGTTTAACTTTTCGTGATTACAAAGAAAATAATAATAATAAATCAAGTAATAATAACACAATGAAAACCTTATCACAATTTGGTCTGGAACATACTTAAAAAGAAATAAAAACTTAAATGCTTTAAAAAAAAAACCCAAGTCCAAATCATCTTGCTAGCTGGTCAACCAAAGTCCCTCCAAACATGGAACCTTCTACTGAGCATCACCTTAAAATAAATTAAAAGAGGGGGTGAGTTTTCGCAAACTCAGTGTGTACAACCCTCGGCAAAAAACAAGCATTAAAAAAAACATCATTCATCAATCATGCAATGCAATCCCATCCAAATTATCCATTCGCTACACACCAGCTCTGTCCACCGTCACACCATGTGGGGATATCAATATTGACCCACCCAACCCACACACCATGGTAGCCCGGTTGCGGAACTACCTTCATTTACATATTGGGCTTTAAAAGCCATCGGTGGATCCACGATTGTCAAGCAATCATGCGATTCTTATATACCGCCTCCGTTCCATAATTCCCAACCCATATGCAACCTAAGCAAAATTCATATGTATGCATGTCACATCCATAAAACTTATATTCAACACCTAGGGGTATTTTGGTCATTTTCTCCCTTAAGGGCATTTCGTTAATTTTCCTTTAATTACGGTTTTCACTTACCTTGGCCCGTTAACAACTCCCACGAGCTAAGATGAACGAATACTATGCACCAGGTAGGATTCTAGAGAAGAGGAGGTGCGCCATTAAGACCGCTTAAGTACCAAGCTCTCCCTAGATCCAATCCTAGACATGCATATACTCGTTGCCGCACCTTAACCCTTTGACTTGTCCACGGTCGCAATATATTAATTAAGTGTTATGTGGATATCATATACTAGGCCCAAAACCCCTTACAAAGCCCAAACAATTCCACATACTTGTATCTGGCCCATTAAGCCCAATCGTATTCATATGGCCCATTAGGCCCAAATCACCTATATATGGCCCATTAGGCCCAAATCACATTTATATGGCCTGTTAGGACCAGTCACATTTATATTCATGCTCACATACAAATTCCTATCACATAGCATCAATATTCAGTTTTTGCCTATTATGGGCCCAACAGCCCATCAGGCCCATTTAGTCCATTCTAGCTCATATGGCCAAATACAACCCAAGTCCACGGAATCGCCTGTGGGCCTTAGGCAACCTATCATTCTCCGCCTTACGAGTGTTCGCGCACTCGCAAGACTACCGTAGCCAAACTTTCGACTTTTCGGCATTTCGGCTTTTGTCGATTCATAGTGTGTGTGCAGTGTATGTACACACCTGGTAAGCAAGCATGATGCGATCTCCTTAGCCCAAACCTACAATAGATATCACTCAAAGATTAATCACACGTATTTATCGATTACTTTACCAAAAGCCAGAATCTCACCTTAACCTTACCTAAACGCCAAGCCTTTACTAGCTTTTACTTTGATCACTAAACAGGCGTATTTCTCAGATCTGAAGAGCAAATCAGCAAGAATCCAAAACTGAGATCTGACACTAATTCACTACCAAAGTCGATTAGAATGAAGTGAGGGACTAAATACTCGATACTTATCAAAAACCAATTGGGAGAGCGAACACTTACACTAGAATCGACAGGGTGGAAAGAGTAGTGGCAGCACCAAGGGTATTCGGCTCTTAGAGATTTGAGTGGCAACAATTTATTACTAAGCACCAAAGAAGAGAGGAAGAAGAATCGGCTAAAGCAAAGGAAATATTGAGTATAGGAGGGATAAGAATTCGGCTCAAAGAAAGAAAAGAAAAAAAGTTTTGCAGCTTTTTAGAGAAAAGGGTTTCTGGCACAAAGTGAAGGGAAATTTTTCATTAGCTTTCCAACCCTCTTATTCGGCACCTATTTGTAGCTCTATAGCTGAATTCTTCAAGCCCAAGTTCCCAATTCGGCTCCACTTAATCCTCACTTCTCATCTCCTCATTTTTCTCCCTGATAACCCCTTAATGCCTTCCTTAATTTTCTCTCCTGCACACTTCTCACCACAAAACTTGAACCCAGAACTTCTCCAACATACCTAGACACTTCAAATTACTTAAACCCTTAAAGCCAACATGTCCTTTGTCATTTTCTTCCTCACTTAAAAATTTTATGAGACCCCAAGCCCAAAGCCTAATTCATCTAGGCCCAAAATATGGAGCGTTACATATTCCCCCTAGCATATACATGATATACACCAATATTTACAACTTCAAATGTACCAAAATATTGATTGATAGTGTGATGACGATCCTTGAGCTCACGGTACTTCGATAATCTATAAAACAATTGAAAAATGCACAAAGTAAGTTTTCCAAAGCTTAGTAAGCCATATACAATTAAACTTATCACATAAACAATTATAGACCAATTCATACATATGAATCATGGAAAAACACAATTGCAAGATCATATTTCTCATAAAGCTCAATTGTTCATAATCACTTGCTTATAAACACATCACATTTTTCATATAGTTCACATCTCAAATGATTATATTCATTCTTACTTCTCATTTCCAAATTTTATATACATTTCGTACATACCTTAATCGGATACACATTCACTTGATCATTTATTTCTCAATAATGCCTGTTGAACCATTCAGAAGCAATAAGGATACTCGGATAGCTCAGAAAGCTCGTACAATGGCAACGTCCCAGATGCAGTCTTATATGTAATCAAATATCGATGCCACTGTCCCACACAGGGTCTTACATGAAATCATATACAATTTCGATGTCCAGACATGGTTTTACACATTAATCTCAAGTCGATGCCAACGTCCCAGACATGGTCTTACACAATATCACACCTCATAATCCTATGTCATGACATATGTATCCTATACTATTCTTATGGTTCGTACGGGGCTTTTGGATGTCGCAAATTTGTCGATACTTTCTCGGATTCAATTATTCAGCTCTCATAGCAATTCAATACATTTCCACAACAATCAAACATATGTTATTCAATTGAAATACGTTTATTTGCATATGAACTTACCTCAAAAATGAGAACAGCTAAACGAGTCGATTACTCTACAACCCTCGACTTTCCTTGATCTAATTCCGATTTCTTTTGTTCTTGATCTATATAAATTTAGATTTCACTAATTTAATCGCACATTTATTCATTTCAATCCACAAACAAATAATTAGGGCATTTTACACTTTATCCCCTAAAATTTCACATTTTGACATTTTAGTCCCTATTTCATAAAATCACAAAATACACATAATTTCACATTTCTCATGCTTAGCCGAATATTCATATAGTCTCTAGCAGCCCATAACTTTCACTTATTTCAAAATTTTAACCCTTCAATTTCTCATTTCACAAATTAGCCCATAATAATCAAATTAATCAAAAATCTTAATACAAAACATATTAACCCAACACATATCTTTCATTTTTCATCAATTAACTACACAAAACTCATGGATTCAGCCATGGCATATCTCAAAATCATCATCAAATTAAAAAATTCAAGCATGGGCTAGCTAGAGTACTAAGCAACAATCACAAAAAAATAGAAATCATCAAAAATGGATCAAAAATCACATACCAATTAGCCAAGTGCCGAATGTTTGAAGGCTTAGAAACCCTATTTTTCTTTCTACAAATTCAGCTAGATGATGAATATTAGCTAATTTAATGTTTTGTTTTATTTAATGCACATTAGTAAACCATTTACCAATTTAACCTTAATTATAACATTAATAATCCACTAACTCATGTCTAACTTTGTCCATGCATTAATCCAAGGGTCCATTTACAACATAAGGACCTCACATTTAATATATCAAAGCAATTCGACACTTATTCATGTAGCACACTACTTTTGCATTTTCTGTGATTTAGTCCTTTTGCCAAATTGGACACTCAAACGATAAAATTAATTCACGAAATTTTCACACATATCATATAACATATTGTAAACACGAAAAATAAAATTAAAATATTTTTCTGACTCAGATTTGTGGTCCCAAAACCACTATTCTGACTAGGGTCTAAACAGAGTTGTTACAGACACACGGCCAGATCATAGGCCTATGGGGCTAACCATGTGTCACACACGGCCTAGACACACACCCGTGTGTCTACCCGTGTGGACAAAAACAAGGCTATTTACCAAGCTATTTTACCACCCTCACTTGCTCACATCTACAGAACATCACATGGCGTAAATTAAAGCATGTAAGAACAACCAAACAATCACAACCAAGATAAAAGCATGTCATTCTCATACCATTATTAATCATGCTTAAAACATTAACCTCTCCATATCAAATTATGCAAGATTCTCACATTCACAAATGACATTCACATAAATATACTCATAACCAACATTAGCCATTATATACAAAATGAACCATGAACCATTATAAGCCAACACATATGACCAAAAGACCAAGTCCTTATACATGCCATAAACTCAAAATACTTGAATTCATTAATACCCAAAATGATAGCTTGATAGTGTGATAGGATCTTCTGCGACCTCCAACTCGAGCTAGCTTGACGGCACTATAAAACATGGGAAAGGAATGGGTAAGCTATATAGCTTAGTAAGTCCGTACGAAGATAATAAGCGACTTTTACCAATCTTTTATCAAGTCCAACAATTTAAACACAAGATAATATAAATTGCTATGAATCTCACAGTTATAATTTTAGTTAGTCACAATGTTTACTCTATCAACTTATAAGCATAATTTAACATATTTTGGCATTAGCTTAACAATCGTAATCTCTCCTTTGTAACATATTACAACAATTAACAAATCATTTCAAACCTCATAGTAAACATGCACATTGATTATGTGTACTCATATTTCCAAGCATATATCTTAATATCTTTCAATTACCTAAACTTTTATCTTTCAGTACTTTCATAACCATTTTAATAGGAAAATATGCCAATCTTTCCTTATTCTCATATCCGATAAATTGCAATTTAAGTGAATAAAACACGCTATTTCATAACTAAATTTGCCCCGAAAGCGAATCACATGATCTTCAACCAAATTTATCATGAATTTCATACATCACAAGTATAGACCAATAATCACAAGGATTTCACAAAGTCATTCTCGTGGAAATCATGAACTCACAATTTCATGAAGTCAATGCTTATAAACTTTACAGACATACCTATACCAATTCATAATACTTACATGCTCTTTCTCTTCTTTGACATACTCATTAAATTACCGTTGAACCACTTGGAATACTAAAGGATGCTCAGGAATCTCGTACTCACAGTACCGTACCAATGCCATATCCCAAATATGGTCTTACATGTAATATCGTATCGATGGCAATAGCCCATCTATGGTCTTACACGAAGTTCATATCGATGCCATATCCCATAAATGGTCTTACATGTAATCTTAGTAACCCTAATGTCATGACATTTGTATTCTATCTATTCCTAAGGTTCAACTGAGACTTTCGCTGTATCGAATCTCTATTAGTCATTTCTGTAGTATCGTACTCAATAGCATTCATATTTCATTTCAATAATATAGCATTTATCGCAATTATATCAATTAAGCATTTATACATATATAATTTAATGCTTAATAAACATACGAACTTACCTCGGCATAAAAATGGCGAAAAAGGCCTAACCGTTAAAGACTCGTTTTTCTCCTGTTCTAATTCTGAACTTCATTTTTCTTGATATATATTATCACATTTAACTTATTTAACCATTATACTATTAAAATCAGCCAAAAATCACATTATGGCAAAAATTATATTTTTGCCCCTAAAGTTTGACATTTTTACAATTTTAGTCCCTAGGCTTGTAAAATGAAATGTACTCAATTTCATCAATACCCATGCCTAGACGAACCTTTTACATGCTTATAGCAACCTGCATTTTTCTTTTATTTGCATTTTAACACCCATTTTACAACTTTTTACAAATAGGTCCTTTCAGGCATTTTTATCGAAAATCACTTAGCAAAAGTCGTTTATCAAACAACTAACATGCATTTTCTACCATTAAACATGAAAATACACAAATATCCATCATGGGTAAAATTTTAGACCTTTATTATTTCTTAAATTAGTGGTAATAATAGATAGATCATGTTACGAGGATTTCAAAAACATAAAAATCATTAAAAACGGGTTTAGAACGGACTTACAATCGAGCTTGGAAGCTTGAAAAACCATAGCCATGGTTTCTTCTTGGTACATTTGGCCATGGGGTAGAAGATGTGAAAAAATTGGCTTTTAATTTGGCTTTTTAATTCATTTAATTACCAAATTACTAAAATGCCCTAAATGAAAAACTTTAGAAACATACCTAACCATGTATTTTGTCCAAAAACTTAACCAATGGTCTAATTACCATTTATGGACCTCCAATTTAAAATTTCATTGCAATTAGACACCTCTAGCATGTGGAACTCAGTTTTTGCACTTTTTACAATTTATTTCTCTTGACTAAATTGAGTGCCCAAACGTCAAAATTTTCAAACGAGATTTTCACGAAATCATTCCATAAAATTGTAGACTGTAAAAATATAATAAAATTAAAATTTTTGGAGTAAAATTTGTGGTCCCGAAACCACTATTCTGGCTAGACCTAAAATCGGGTTATTACATGTTCTTTGATGATTCAGGGTTATAGCTTTCTGGTTGATTGTTGCTACTGTAGTTTGATGAGTTTGATGGGATTTTGGGCATGGATTGGCTGACTCTGCATGATGCTATTGTGAATTGTAGACAAAAGCTTATTGTATTAAATGTCAGAATAGTGAAAAGCTTCAGATTGAATTAGATGGCTTGAGTCGTTTAATGTTATTTCAGCTATGTCAGCACAGAGACATGTGAGAAAAGGTTGTGATGCATATCTTGCATATATTTTTTTATTCTAGAGTTTCTAAGTTTAAGCTAGAACTGGTTCTAGTGGTTTACGAGTATCTAAATGTGTTTCCAAAAGAGTTACATGGGTTACCATCGATCGGAAAGGTTGAGTTTGCCGTTGAGTTAGTACCGTGAACATCATCGATATCAATAGCTCCTTGCAAAATGGCTCCTATCGAGTTGATAGAGTTGAAAGCACAGTTTCAAGAGTTGACAGATAGGGGTTTTGCTTGACCTAGTTTTTCACCTTGGCGTGCACCTTTTTTATTCGTGAATAAAAAGGATGAATCAATGAGATTATTTATTGACTACTGCTAGCTCAAAAAAGCTATGATCAAGAATAAGTATCCACTATCATGAATTGATGATCTGTTCGATCAGTTGAAAGGTGCAATAGTATTTTTGAAGATTGATCTTCGTTCTAGTTACTATCAGCTGCGAGTTAAAGATTCTAATGGGCCGAAAACTGTGTTCAAGACTAGGTACGGACATTATGAATTTCTTGTGATGTCGTTTGGTTTAACTAATGCACCTGCAGTATTTAAGGATTTGATGAACAAAATTTTTAGACCGTATTTATATTGATTTGTTGTGGTATTCATTAATGATATCTTGATTTACTCTTGAGATGAGTTTGAACATACCGAGCATTTGAGAATTGTATTACAAACCTTACGTGAGAAGCAATTATTTTCCAAGTTTAGCAAATGTGAATTTTGGCTCCAGGAAGTCAATTTTCTTGTACATGTTGTATCAGTCGAGGGCATCAAAGTTGATCTGAGCAAAATTTCAGCTGTTGTCGACTGGAAACCTCCAAGAAATGTGTCCGAAGTTAGAATTTTTTTAGGCCTAGTTGGTTATTACAGAAGATTTGTCAAGGGATTTTCAAAGATTGCTACGCATTATTGCAAAAAGATATTAAATTTGAGTGGTCTGAGAAATGTCAGCCAAGTTTCAGTCAATTGAAAGCATTATTAACCGACGCACCAGTGTTAGTTCAACCTGAGTTGGGTAAAGAGTTTGTGATTTTCAGTGATGCGTAATTGAATATTATAGGTTGTGTTTTGATGCAGGAAGGTAAACTCATAACTTGCGCTTTTAGACAGTTAAAGTAACACAAAAAGAATTATCCGACGCATGATTTAAAAACTGAAAGCTATTGTGGTTACTTTGAAGATTAGGCGACACCATTTGTACGGTGAAAAATGTTATATCTTTACAGACCATAAGAGTTTGAAGTATTTTTTGTTGCAGAAAGATTTGAATCTAAGACAACACATATGGCTTGAGCTATTGAAAGACTACGGCTTGGTCATTGATTATCATCCAGGTAAAGTGAATGTAGTCACTTATGTTTTGAGTAGAAAATCTCTATTTGCTTTGCGAGCATTCAATACGCGATTGATGTTATTGATTATGGTTCGATCTTAGCTGAGTTGAAGACTAGACCGATGTTTTTACAACAAATTTGCGAGGCTCAGAAACATGATGGTGTGTTGTTAACTAAATAGAAATAGAGTGAGTTGACTTCTAATTTAGATTTTCAAATTGAATTCGACAATTGTTTATACTTTAGAGGCAAAATTTGTGTTCTGAGGAATTCAGATCTCATCCAGAAGATTTTGGATGAAGCCCGTAGTGGTAGCTTATCTGTTCATCCTGGTAGCAATAAGATGTACAATGACTTGAAACAAATGTATTGGTGGCTGGGTTTGAAACGAGAAATTTTTTAGTTTGTATCAAGATGTTTAGTATGTCATCAAGTTAAAGTTGAACATCAAGTACCTTCTGTTTTGTTACAGACAATTATGATATTAGAGTGGAACTGGGAGCGTATAACCATGGATTTCATATCGGGATTACCCTTGTCTCCGAGGAAGAGAGATGCAATTTGGGTTATCGTTGATCATCTGATGAAGGCTGCATATTTTATTCTGATAAGTATAGATTATTCTCTTGAGAGATTAGCTGAGTTATATGTCGTTGAGATTGTTAGATTGCATGGGGTGCCAGTTTCCATTATTTCGAATAGAGATCCATGGTTTACCTCACGATTTTGAAGCAAGTTACAAGAGGCTCTAGGTATGCGGTTACATTTTAGTACTAGTTTTCGTCCTCAAACAGATGGTCAGTCCTAAGACAGACCTTGTTTATCAATCTTTAGTACCTATTTTGAAGCAGAAAACGCTTCTTGATGAACTTTCATGCAAAACCTGTAACAGCCTATTTTTAGTGAAATCGAAACAGTGATTTGAGTACCATAAATCTGACATGAAAATATTGAATTAATTATTATTTTAATTTCCACAGCATTTTAGTAGTATCGTATAAAAATTTCGTTAAGAAATTTAATCGTTTGCATGCTTAATTCGATAAAAAGGACTAAATTGTAAAAAGCGCAAAATTATAGTTCTATAAGCTAAAATCACTAAATAGCTACGGAACTTAAATGTTTGAGCACTTGGATGATAAATAGACCATTTTTAATTTGATTGGACAAAGATGGACATTGAATAGATTAATTTTAAGGTTTGTAATAAAGGTTATATATGTAATTTAATAAATAAAATCAAATTAAGTAAAATAAAGCCAATTTTCTTTTTCATTCATCTTCTTAACGAAATTGAGGGGAGGAAATAGACCATTTTAGGGTTCTTAAGTGATTTTTGGTCCCGTTTTTAATGATTTCTATGTTTTTGGAGTCGTTATAGTTTAATCTAGCTAGCCTATGGACTAATTTACAAAACTATTGAAAGTCTAAGGTTTTACCATGAATGTATATTATTTATTTGTGATGTTTGATGGAAGAAAATGAATCCTTGTTGTTGATAAATAACTTTTGTTAAGTGAGTTTTGATGAATTTGTCAATTAAAGATTTAATTGAAAATTTTGAAATATTCATGGTGAAATTTCTGAAATAATGAAATGTTCAGGCTGCTATGAACTTGTATGAAATGGTTTCTTTTAAAAATTTAATTACACGTTTACATTAAAGGAGGTACATCATATACATGGTCAGATAAATGTAAGGGCTAAAATCATAAATCAGCATATACATTAACTAAATTCCACATCTCATTAGACCTACCTATCAACCGAATAAACTACTATCACTTTTTCATATTATAGCCAAAACATAGTAATATGCATCATTCGAATATTCACATGTTAAAGCAGCAAGTTCATGTACATCAACCAAAGAAATGTTCGAACCTATTTATCTATCCATACACACCACATGCATACATAGCCAGAGAACATAACCTCCAAGTAGTGCTTGTTACAAAACCTACTACACATTTTAGTTTTCAACACCAACCAACCAAATTAAACACTTATTGTTCAACACATATAGCTTATAATTTTAAACGTATAACATTTTAATAAAAAAATAGATTAAATCATGTCCAAGCGTGACTAAGTTCAAGCTTAGAGATAAAGCCCTTTTTTTTACTTGACTTAAAGTATACAAAATCATAATCAAAACCATCAAATTTGTCTATATATATATGTACGGTCATTATATTTATACCTTATCCAAACCTGCTTAAAAATATTTATATTCATCATCATTTCAAGTATACGATGCTACCACAATACCATGCATTTTAAGCACACAACATTCTAACTAAAACTTACACAAACCATAGGCAATATAACTACCTTTAAACACAAGGATTTAGCCATTTTCACATGGCTTTATACATAACCAAGATGAATCCAACCTTTCAAAACATAACCAACCTATACATGCCATAATTTAAGTTTAGCAAATATGGTACCCAAACAGTAGATAGTTTGATGAGCTTGGCTAACAGTTCCCGAACTTGTAGCTTGACTTCAAAATCTATAAAACAAAATAAACATAACATAGAGAGTAAGCTATCAAAGCTTAGTAAGTCATAAGCAAATAAACAACTCAATAACTTATTCAACTTAACTATATTAGACAAGATTATTACATCAATTCGCATTTAAATCAAAACATTTATGTATTCATGTTATGTACATATAATCATATGCACTTGTAAACAATTATATTATCACTTTATCCACATGCTTATATAGCCAACATTAACAAGTCATTATTTAACTTTTAAGGCCGAACATTCATTAGGCACCAAGCTCACATACTCATAAATATACAAACTCATAGTTCGAAATATAATCTCATGTACATTTGTTAATCATTTGAACGAATACTCATAAGCACGCACATATAAAATTAAAACTCATACAATAAAGTGCAATAGGCCAAATACACTTACCTTGTTTTTAATAAATATCGAACTAACTCATACCTGACCATTTAGCTCAATTTACATACTCAAACTCGACTTATCTTTGCCCGATGAACCATTCAAAATTGGATAGGACTCTCAGATAAACACATAAGTCGTATAATGCCAACGTCCCAGACGTGGTCTTACATGTAGCCATAAATCGATGTCGCTGTCTCAGACAGGGTCTTACTCGTAAACACGTATCGAAGGCACATATCGATGCCATGGTCTTACTCGCACACACATATTGAAATCCTATGTCATGACATACGTATCCTAACTATTCCTAAGGTTCATACGAGACTTTCGGATGTCATAACTTGGTCGAAACCAATTCAGAAATCTGAGAATCAAGCTTAAGTATATTCGGCTATAGCTTATGTATATTTATACATTACAAAACAGCACAAAATATATACATTTAACTACAATTTAACACGTGTATTTTCTTATAAACTTACCTCGGACGTCGTGGAATGGGACGGGGCTACTAGTCAACAACTTTCATTTTTCCCCGGTCCAAATCCGATTTCTTTGGTTCCTGATCTAAACATATTCAAATTAAGCTCATTCAAACATATTTTCATTCAATTTAGTCCAAAAACACGTAAATAGACAAATTACCATCTTACCCCTAACATTTACGATTTTTACAATTTAGTCCCTATTAAATAGAACACAAAATACACAAAATTTCAAAACACTCATGTTTGGCCGAATCTTACCCATGCTTATACAAGTCAATATATTTAATCAATTTCACATTTTAGTCTCTCAAATTATTATTTTTGCAATTAAGTCCTAATTACTCAAAATCATCAAAAACTCCAATACAAAATATGTTAATCTAAAACATATCTTTCATTTTTCATCATCAAACAAAAAAAAAATCACAAGCTATCAACAATGGTACAACTCAAAATATTCATCAAAATCAAAAACCAAAGCTTGGGTTTTGAAGATTACTAAGCAACGATCTCAAAAATGTAGAAATTATCAAAAACAGACAAGAAAACAAACCTTGATTGAGCTCCAAATAGGCCGAACCTTAGCTTTTATTCTTTCTGCTTTTCTTTTCTTAAGTTTCGGTGGATGAACAAATGAAATAACATGTATTTTTAACTTTGGTTTTGTTAAATATAAGTTTATTAACTAAATTACCTATATAACCTTATTATTATAACATATAACTATTATAAACTATGGCCACTACCGTCCACCAACATTAATTATGGCCTATTTACCAATTTAAGGCTTCAATTTAAAAAGCCACTAACAATTCAACCTCTTTTAGAAATAACCACTGAATTTTCATTTTACGCGATTAAGTCATTTTATTTAATCAGACACCTAAATGACAAAATTAAATCACGAAAATTTTGCAAATATAAATTCACACGAAATAAACATAGAAAATAATTTTAAAATATTTTTTGACTCAAATCCGTGGTCCTGAAACCATCGTTCCAATTAGGGTCTAAATCGGGCTGTTACATCACTAGGGTATTATGTTATGTGATTCTGGTGCTAGTCCTATTCGTCCTACCGATGGCTGAGTATACCAGCATATGTTGCGGTTATTTGATAGCTTGTGTGAGTAGCATCGTGTAGCCACGTCTTGATTGACAACTTGTGTGAGAAAGCACATTGATGGCTCGAGAGCGAGCAATTATGTATTCTGAGATAGAGGTAGTAATGGCTACATATGTGGCACTTTATGTGCAAGTTTTCCCAAGTATCTAAAATTTTTATTCTGAATGGTTCATTGGGTATGCCAAAGATAAGAATTGAATATGAAACTATTACGAGACGGTTCAGGTTTTGCTTATTTTTTACATACGAGTTTACTATGCTATATAGCTTACTCTATTTATTTTCCATGTTTTATATTGTCGCCAAGCTAGCTTGGATTGGGGATTGTCGGAGATTCGCCTCACACTATAAAAATTATCATTTTGGGTATTGATTAAATTTACCATTTTGAGTGTATGGCATGTATATGGACTTGGTCATTTTGTTATATGTTTCATTATGAATTTGGCCTAATGTATTGGCTTGTAATTGTCAAAGGTTTGATGTGTCATTTGGCCATGTAACTTGGCTTATTTTGGTTGAATTGGTTGCAAGCTTATATGATATATATATGCATGTATGTGCCAATGCTTGTTGGTGATTTGGTTTATCAATGCTTAGTAAATGATTGAATGTGGATTTTTGGTTTTGTTGTTGAATGGTTAAGTTGATATTTTGATATGTTATAAGATTTAAACAAAAATTTGCTTGAAGAAGGTATTGGTGTTGATACTTGCGGTTGTGAGGTTGGTATGAATTGGTTTGGTAGAATATGATGTTGTAAGTATGTTAAGTGCTGACAATGAAATGATATGCTTTAGCTATGATTGTGGATGTTTTGGTTGCCTAGGTATGCCATAAATTGTGCCATTGAATTGGTGTAAGTCTAGGTGTAAATGAGCGTGGCAAATGGCTAGGTAAATAGCCTTCATTTTGTCCATACGGGTAGACACACGGGCGTGTGTCTAAGCCGTGTGTGGCACACGGTCAGCCTCATGGGAATGTGTTCCAGCCGTGTGTCCCCTACACCTTAATTTTGAGAAACAGAATGCTCAGAATTGAGCACACAGGCAGAGACACAGGCGTGTGTCTCAGTCGTATGAGCGACACGTCCTCAGGCACGTTCGTGTGAAGTCTAAACCTATTTTATGAAAATTAAATTAACCACACGGCCTACCACACGGGCTTGTGACTTGGCCATGTGACATCAATTTGTTCATGCATTGTAAGTCAGAGAGTTACACGGGTTAGGGACACGGCCGTGTGGCTTCCTACAAGGGCATGTTGATAAACCGTAAATTATACATATTTTTACCCCGTGTTTAATGCATTTTATGGATGATTTCTCATTAGAATTGGTGAATTTGATGCTCCTAATGCTTTAATTTCATGTTTTATACTTAGGAGAGCATAGAAGAGCGAAAGGAATGAGAAACGGGCCAAAAACGGAGAAAATAGGCCAAAGTACGAAATCAACATGGCCTAGACCTCCTCACACGGGCAGACCACACGGCCATGTCAATTTGGTAGGCTCAAGCATAGCCTGAAGTAATTGAACACGGGCGTGTGCCATGGGCGTGTCCCTGCCGAGCCCAAGTTGAGTCCAATTCGGAAAAGGCTAATTTTGAGGGCTTCTAGGCATTCCAAAGCCTATAAATACACCCTAGAGGAGGAAAAAAGGAAAGAGGGGAGAAGGGGGAGTAAGGAATTACTCCAAGGAAGCTGATTGATCCATTTCAGAAGCCAGATTCATCATCAAGACTGAAGATCTCTCCTTAATTTCCCTTCAGGAGTTTTGGATTTTTTTTTATGTTTTATATTCTTTATTCTTCTGAGATGTTTTCTTATTTAGTTATGAACTAAATCCCCTAAATACCTAATGGGAATGAAGCCTAAGACGAATCTTGTTATTATTTTCAGAATCGTATGATAAATATTTGACTTGTTCTTAATTCTTGTTTTCATATCCCAGGATACTGATTCAAGACATGCTATTATTCAGAGGAGGAATAGACCTTATCTAAGAGTACTTTTGTCATAATTAAGCGGAGTTGATTGCGCGCCTAGAAATAGGGTGACAAGATTTTACCGGTTTAGGGTGAAACCTAATAACGGGATCCATAGGTCGAGTTAATGCAACCCTAGAGTGGTAATTAGAGAAAAGTCTCGGTTATTCAATCTAGGGATTAGACGTTATTAGTCTTGAATAGGGATAATAAAATAACTTAGGGATCCCTACGGAACGAGTTGAATGAATAAATCGTCCGATTCGGAGCCAGAATAACAAGTAAAGTCTAGGTGGATTTTTCTGTAGGTATTGTCTCAAGTCAATTGATTTTCCCAAAAGCAATTCCCCAATTCTTTTCTCTATGTGTTCTTAGTTTAGATAATTAGTTAATTAAAACAAATAAAACCCCTTTTATTCTTAGGCTAGATAATAAAAAGATAGCCATTTCTAGTACTTTTAGTTCCTTTGGGTTCGGCAATCCGATCTTGCTAAAACTATACTACTGTTCGATAGGTGCGCTTGCCTTTTTGTCGTGATAATAGTTAGTCTAGGTTTGATCTTCATTATAAATATTTATTACTTATTACGAATCACATGATCAATTTTTTGGCGTCGTTGCCGGGGAACTAAAATATTAGGAACACTCAATTTTTATTACTTTAGCCATTTATCTTTTCTTGCAATTTAATTATTACTAATTAATTTACTTTTTCTTTCTCTTGGCAGGTTTTCCTAGTTTATTACTAGAAGAAACCCATCAGGACCATTACTTTTTGATGAAGAAATTGATCGCACAGTTCGTAGAAACCAAAGAGAAATAAGGCGAAGCTTAAGATACATAGAGAACGAGCAAGAAGATGATACTCTACCCCCAACTGAAGAGATGGCTGAAAACCAAGGCAATCAGCTACCTCCTGCAATTGCGACTAATTAAAATCCTGCTCCACGTACTACATATGATTATGCTAAACCTTCTCTAACAGGAACTGAATCTAGCATAGTTAGATCGGCTATAGCTACAAATACTTTTGAACTGAAACCTAACAAAATTCAAATGATACAACAATTTGTTCAGTTTGATGGTTTGCAGGATGAAGATCCCAACGCTCACTTAGCAAACTTTTTGGAATTTGTGATACATTTAAAATCAATGGTGTTTCTGATGATGCCATTCGTCTTCAATTATTTCCTTTTTCATTGAGGAACAAAGCTAAACAGTGGTTGAACTCGTTACCACGAGGGTCAATTACTACTTGGGAATAAATGACAAAAAAATTTCTACTAAAATATTTTTCGCCAACTAAAACGGCTAAGTTATGTAATGATATTTCTTCTTTTGTGTAGATGGACTTAGAAACACTTTGCGATGCATGGGAGAGATACAAGGATCTATTGCGAAGATGCCCTCACCATGGGTTACTGCTTTGGCTTCAAGTACAAACATTCCACAATGGTCTGAATCCCTCGACTCGGCAAATGGTTGACGCAGCTGCTGGAGGAACCATCAACAACAAAACACCTGAAGAGGCTTATGAATTCATTGAAGAAATGTCACTGAATAATTATCAGTGGCAAGTCATGATGACTAAGCCAACAAAAACGACCGGCGTTTATAATGTCGACTCAGTTACTATGCTGTCAAATCAGGTAGAACTTCTCAATAAAAAGATTGATGGTTTACTTGTTTCTACGCAGGTACATCCAGTAATGAGGTGTAACTCAAGTGGAGGAGGTGTGCATACAGAATATCATTCCTTCAATCCTACAATCGAAGAGGAACAAGTCAACTATATGGGTAACAATAATTTTAGATCTCAAAATAACCCATACAGTAATACGTATGCAGGTTGGAGGAACCACCCAAATTTCTCTTGGGGTGGTCAAGGGAATCAAAAGCCACAAAATCCTCAGGGTTTTCAATAGCCACTGTATCAACAAAAGAAGAAACCGAACCTTGAAGAGATGCTCTCTAAATTCATCTCAGTATCAAAAACCCGTTTCTAAAATACCGAGATAGCACTTAAGAATCAACAAGCATTGATCCAAGGGCTCGAAACTCAGATAGGCCAGCTATTGAAACTAATCTCCGAACAACCACAAGGTAGCTTACCAAGTAATACTAAACCTAACCCAAGGGAACACCTCAACACAATTAGTACTCAAGATAAGGAAGGATTCATTGCGGTTGAACCAGAATTGATGCAAGAAACTGTGGTGAGCAAAGGTAAAAGTGAGCTAAGTCATAACAAAACGGTGAATGAAGAATATAGACCTCGTGTCCCATACCCTAACGCGACAAGGAAAGACCACTCAGACGAACAATTCAGTAAATTCCTCAAACTTTTGAAAAAATTACATATTAACTTACCGTTTATTGAAGCTTTGTCGCAGATGCCAAATGAAATGAAATTTTTAAAAGAGCTTTTAATAAATAAGCGAAAGTTGGACGAAGCATCGCATGTGGAGTTAAACGCAGTCTGCTCAGCTATTCTACAAAATAAGCTACCCCACAAATTGAAAGATCAAGGGAGTTTTACAATTCCTTACTTAATTGGTAGTTTAGATATAAGTCATGCAATAGCTGATTTAGGGGCTAGTATTAACGTCATGCTTTACAAAATGTTTAAGCAACTAGGTCTTGGGAAACCTAAATAAACTAGGATGAGCATATAACTGGCAGATAAAACTATAAGATTCCCTAGGGGTATTATTGAAGATGTACTCGTGAAAGTAGATAAGTTCATATTCCCCGTTGATTTCGTTGTTCTAGACATAAAGGAGGATAATAACACCCCTTTGATTTTAGGGAGGCTCTTTTTAGCAAGTACTAAAACAATTATTGATGTTGGCATAGGTGAGCTCACGCTTCGCGTTGGGGACGACACGATCACCCTTCAAGCTCATAATTTTGGCATCACATCGAACATTGAAGGTAATAGTCCACACCAATCTACTAAAACTGACAATATGACTTTGCAAAAATTGAGCTTCAAGAAGTTCACGAGCCATGTTCTAGAAATGATAGAGGACACACTCATGAAGAACGAAGGCTATGGATAGAGGAGCTAGATGAATGGCGAGCACACAAACCAAGAACACATGATAAACCGAAACTATGCCAAAATAAGGCCGATACCTCTCCAAATCAACTTAAGGTTGGCAATAAAGTCTTACTAGATGCCGCACATCCTCACATTTTCACTACCACACCGAATGAGGAAATCCCTCTTACGGTACTCAGTATTTTTCCATTCGGTACGGTGGAGGTGAGTCACTCCAAGTTCGACACTTTTAAGGTAAACAACACTCGATTGAAACCCTATTTTGATGAGATTGATAGTAAAAATGAGGAGTATAAACTCCTCGAACCACCCTGACCATTCACTAGAGAGGTAAGTCGAGCTTAGACTATAAATAAGTGCTTCTCAGGAGGCAACCCAAGCACTAACATATTTTGATTTCTTTATTTTTAATTTCGAACACGTTAACTCATTAACTTTATCTTTGAATTGCAAAGTTTTTCAGCACACACAGCCAGGCACATGGGCGTGCCTAAAGCAGTGGCCAAACAGGGGAAGAGACACAATCGTGCGATACGGCCATGTGGAAGCAGGACATGATTTCCCCAAAACACGGGATGTGATAAATCCTCATGGCCGTGCGACATGGCCGTGGGTGAACTTGATAGGTGAACACAGGCGTGAGAATAGAAAAACACGGGTGTTCCAGGGGCAAGGCTAGATTTTGTTTCTTCGAAACGAGCGTGAGACACGCCCGTGCCGTTAAGCCGTGGACAACAATACACGGGCATGGTACCCTAGCACACAGGCGTGGGAGAAGCAAACAAAGCTAGGCATGACCGTACGACATGGCCGTGTGCCACATACGCCCAAGACACATGGACGTGGGATAGTAGCCGGGCATGACCTAAATCGCAAAATTTGAAAAACACGGGTTCACCTTCAGAGTACACGGGCGTGGCCCTAGGAACTATTTTATGTTTTAAATTTTTATTAAAACTAATTTTTATTTTATTAGATTTTAGAAATTTTATTTTTAAGTAATTATTCTTTCTAGTATCCCCTAAAAAGTTATTGATTTTATCACAGTTATATAGAGCTCTTAAGCTCATCATCACATAGGAACTAAAACTCCACCGAGAAAGGCTCTCCACGACTGCCATGTCCTGATCGACCACGACTATAGCTACCACTAGATATAATATTTTTTTGGCATAGGACTTATGGCCTAATAAACCTCTACGACCGCCGGAGTATCCTCCTCCACTCTCGAACCGATTCCTCTCCAAAACTCCAGTTCGAGGATTTCATCATACAGGAAGTTTCACTTCTTTCACTATCTTATTTTTATACTCTAAATATCTATCTTTGTACATTGAGGGCAGTGTACATCTTAAGTGTGGGGGGGTATTTATTTCATTATCAAAAAAATCCCTGAATGATGACCTTGTTCTCTTGAAAGGCTCTCATATCATATTTAGGATAAATTTTAATTGATTTATGATTTTTGATTGATATATCTTGAATTAAAACATAGGCATTTATGCATTGATTATTTAAACTTTAAGACATTAAAGAATCAAGCATGATAAGTTGATTTTTAAGAATTTAAAATTATAGGTTGTTTCCCCAAGTCTAGATATTAATTTGAATTGGAATTCACGATTCTAAACATCAAAAAGCCATAAGTTTTTGTGTGATTTTTGAGCCTTTTGAGCATCTATTAATTCTGTCATGCTCACTTTTATTATTGCTTTGAGTGCGTCAGTATTGAACTGTTATTCTAGAACTTGCTTGATTATGCATGTCGAGACCACACCATTTGATTTGATATATCAAAATGATTAAGGCACTTAAGATTAACCCACTCATGCCATGAAAAGCCTACCTCCATGATTAACCCCTAGTAAACCCCCTTGAGCCTAATAAGCTATTTCTTGTAATACCCTTAATATTAACCTTTAACCCATTATTGCTGAAACCCCCTAATTTAATCCCTATTTTTGTCGAGATTTGAGTTGAGAAAATTGCTTAGTTATGTCTTGTTTGTAATAAGTTAGTCTATGAATATTTAACTTGTTCTTAAAAACAAAAAAAAAAGCTATGTATATATATTAGTAATTCCATTTTCTGAGAGGAAGCTCTGTTGTATGCAAGTGAAGATTAACTCTTTTTCTAGTTAGGCAATCTTTCAATTCAATCTCGATTCTAACCCTTTCTTTCAGCTTGTGACCACACCCCCTAACCAAGCCGCACTACAACCCTCTGAAGACCTTTTGATTGATGTATCATCTTAAATTATAGTGGTGGAGATTTGATTTTCATGCAAGCCTATGGTAATGACTTTTGATTATTGACTATTGAGTGCTCCATTTATTGTCCTTAAACACCTTGAGTGATTTGAGTGAATCTTTAGTGAGGATGTGAAACTCTGTGATATTCTGAATCAAAGGTAATTACTTAGATGCGGAGAGACACCTATGTTTGCATGATTAAATACTCAACTTGGAATGTTTGAAACTTTTATGTTCTTTTAGTTGAATTCTCAATGTATGATTACCTATAGATTATTTTGAGATACTATCGCTAAGAATTAAAAGCTGAGGAGAATTTACTTAGATTTTGAGTTCAGGATTTTGCTTGAGGACAAGAAAATGCTTAAGTGTGGGGGTATTTGATAAACCATAAATTATACATATTTTTACCCCGTGTTTAATGCATTTTACGGATGATTTCTCATTAGAATGTGTGAATTTGATGCTCCTAATGCTTTAATTTCATGTTTTATACTTAGGAGAGCATAGGAGAGCGAAAGGAACGAGAAATGGGTCAAAATAGAGAATATGGGCCAAAGTACAAAATCAACACGGCCTAGACCTCCTCACACGGGCAGACATACGACTGTGTCAATTTGGCAAGCTCTAGCACGACCTGAAGTAATCGAACACGGGCGTGTGCCACAGGCGTGTCCTTGTCGAGCCCAACTTGAGTCCAATTCGAAAAAGGCTAATTTTGAGGGCCTCTAGGCATTTTAAAGCCTATAAATACACCTTAGAGGAGGAAAAAAAGAAATAGGGGAGAAACGGAGTACGGAATTACTCCAAAGAAGTCGATTGATCCATCCTAAAGTCAGATTCATCATCAAGACTGAAGATCTCTCCTCAATTTTCCTTCAGGAGTTTTGGGTTTTCTTTATGTTTTGTATTCTTTATTCTTCTGATATGTTTTATTATTTAGTTATGAACTAAATCCCCTAAATACCTAACGGGAACGAAACCTAAGACGAATCTTGTTATTATTTTCTGAATCGTATGATAAATATTTGACTTGTTCTTAATTATGTGTTCTTAATTCTTTTTTTGATATCCCAGGATACTGATTCAAGACATGCTCCTATTTAGAGGAGGAATAGACCCTGTCTAAGAGTACTTTGTTCATAATTAAGCGGAGTTGGTTGCGCGCCTAGAATTAGGGTGACAAAATTTTGCTGGATTAGGGTGAAACCTAATAACAGGATCCATAGATCAAGTTAATGCAACCTTAGAGTGGTAATTAGAGAAAAGTCTCGGTTATTCAATCTAGGGATTAAACGTTATTAGTCTTGAATAGGGATAATAACATAACTTAGGGATCTCTATGGAACGAGTTGAATGAATAAATAGTCCGATTCGGAGCCAGAATAACAAGTAAAGTCTAGGTGGATGTTTCCTTAGGTATTGTCTCAAGTCAATTGATTTTCCCAAAAGCAATTCCCCAATTCTTTTCTCTGAGTGTTCTTAGTTTAGATAATTAGTTAATTAAAACAAATAAAACCCCTTTTATTCTTAGGCTAGATAATAAAAAGATAGTCATTACTAGTACTTTTAGTTCCTTTGGGTTCGACAATCCGGTCTTGCTAAAACTATACTACTATTCGATAGGTGCACTTGCCTTTTCGTCGTGATAATAGTTAGTCTAGGTTTGATCTTCATTATAAATATTTATTACTTGTTATGAATCATGCGATCACGTGTCCCAAGCCACACGGGTGTGTGACACCTGTACAGAGCAAAAAAAATTTCTATGTTTTGTAAAATTTTTCCTAAGTGCTCGGTTTAGTCCCAAATCAGTTTCGAAGCATGTTTTGGGCCTCATTGACTTGTATTAGGGACTTTATGATTGAAAATGAATGATTTTAATTTGGATGCAAAATTTATGACTCGATTTGTACGTTTACTTGTGACGTAAGTCCGTTAATGCCTTGTACCTTGTTCCGACGTTGAATACGAGTAAAGGGTGTTACAAACGACCATCAAAATATAAATAGGGATAGCTTCGACTATCACACTATGAAAAGAGATGGTAACAACCATCATGATTTTACTTCGTGTGTGTTTCGATAAGAGTTTTCAATGCAATTTACCTTATTACTATTGAAGGTAGGAAATATGCTTTTTCATGACAAAGAAAAGTATGAATTCATATGATTTAAGTTGTAACGCCCTAATTTTTGGGCCTGGAAGTAATGGGCCTTGAGTTTGGGTTCGGGTAGAAGACGGCCCGAATAATTTGAATGTTATTGTTATTATTATTTTTATTACGTATCTTTAGTGTAGCAATTAAATAAATTACGAAAAGTTATGGTGTGGGAAAAAGGTTCAGGGCTCAGCCCATAGCTTTAGCAAAATTATAAAATTTTGCCTCTTAAGGGAATCTGGGCAATAGGCCTTATTAATAGTTTGGGCTGAGTTTTAGCACAAGCAGGCATCTAGCCCAGTGGCTAAGGACGCTAGGAGAGCGTGGGAGGCGCCTGGGTTCAAGGCATAGCGTGCGCAAATGGTTGTTTTTTTACAACCAATGATTGCTGCAAGGAGGCCTTATAAATATCTCGGGAGGAATGTGACACAAAAAAGGCACGTGGTCAAGTGGCAAGGAGGCGTTAAGAGTGTGCATGTGGTTAGGGGTTCGAGTCTGTAGCAGCAGCGTGCTAGGCCTGCCGGGAGGTTATGAGTTTGATTCCAGGGGAAGGAAAATTCTGTTTTATTTTTAAACGGGCTAGAACTGAAGCAGGTTAAAGGTTAAAATTAATTGTGACCATATATTAGTAAAGGAAGAAGCGTGGTACAGTGGCCAGCAGCTTGGGCGAAGGCGCAAGGGCGCAGGGCGGACGGAGGTCTGGGGTTCGAGCCTCATCTCGCGCACGTAAGGTTGGGATTTTTTGCTGCACGCGTGGGGAAAGAGTTGGGGTCTGATTAAGACTCTTGGCAGCATACTGAAGCGGTGCAAGCAGTGGGCTGATCGGTTAGTAGTTTGAATTAAATTCAAACATTAAAGTTTGCCAAAAATCAAGGAGCAATTCGGGGAATTGGAATTTAGGAAGAATTCCTATGCCGATATACACTCATTCGGCCATAGCTAATAAGAGCCATATATCTTTGGCCTGTAGGATTTATTTTTTTATTTTTTCTTTTTGGGGTAAGGGGTGCCGTTTCTGACAATTCTTTTCTCCTCTCTTCATCTACTTTCCCTTCTTCTTCTTTTCCTCTATAGCCAAATCTTTCTACCATTCTACTCAACTCCATTTCCTTACCATTTGTTTCTAAGAATTATAGCTAATTGACATAAAAGCCTAAATCCCGAAAGCCTATTTTTTTGTGCCAATTTCTCCTAGCCTATTCTTCTTCATCTTTTTGACCAATTCTCTCATTCTCTGAACCCTAAAGTCCTGTTTATAAAACCACTGCAAAACCCTCATATTTCATCTTTCTCTTCACTATTTCAAAAAGTCGAAAACCCCATAGTCATTGGGACATAGCCGAATCTTGAGACCTTTAAATATTTGTTTTTTGCTAACATTTGAGGGGTTAGATCTGCATCAGAATTGAATAGTAACTAAAGTGGAATCGTTGACTAAAGGAATCGGTGGTAAGTTTTCGAATCTATTCTTTATTTTGGGTTTTACAAAAGCCGAAACCCCTAAAGGCTTAGAGAGGCTATCGATTGGGCCCTATGGCTCTTAGGGTTGTGACAATTGTTTTATTGTGATGATAGTGTGATCTAGAGGCTACTGATCGGAGGCTTGGACAAGTGGAACGACTGGATCTAAACCTAGTCACTAGATTCAGAAAAAGGTAGGATCTCTAGTGCCTAAAGTGTTGATGGCCGACTTTTGGGTAAGGAGTTTTGTATCCAAGTTGTTATGGATTCATAGTTAACGTATTGGTAACTGATCGTAGGCAACTGGTGTGTGTGGAACTCGTCAGCCTTTCATCAGAAGCAAGTGTGTAAACGACACCCACTCATAGACTAGATCGGCAAAAGCTGAAAAGCCGAAATGCCAAAAAACTGGTATTTTGTGGACTTGCGAGCATGCGAGCGCTCGTGAGATGGTTTGCTTGTTAATCCTGGTAATATCAAGTGATATGATTGCAGAGAGTGCAATTTCGTGCACTTCGGTATATTTGGGCTTAATGGGCCGAAAACGGGTAAATGGGCCAACGGGCCCAATTCGGTAAGAATGCTCAGTAAGCGTTTCTGTGGATGCGTTAATGGCTGTAATATGTATGTAAACCCTAAAATGGGTAAATTTACAAAAATACCCTAAGTATGAAAATTACCATTATGCCCCTAGGTGCAAAATGACTCTTATACCCCTAGGGTTGATTTTGACTGAAATGCATGATATTTTGATTCTGTTTGTTGTATGCCATGATATGCATATCTGTTGCATGGGATATGGGTTATAATGATGGAGGAAGTGTTCTGGTGGCTCTGCCACAAATATCTGTTTTTGGTGGCTCTGCCACAAATATCTATTTTTGGTGGCCTTGCCACAATTATCTGTATCTGGTGACTCTGTCACAGTATCTGTTCTGGCAGCCATGTTGCATACTTGTGACGTGTAGATGGATGGGTGGGTCGAGTAGTCTCCCCACATGGTGTAAGGTTGGCACGGGGGGTATACGGATGGATATGGGTTAGGTTTTCTACATGCTTGATATATCTGTTATCTTTCTGTTATGGGCCTATGGGCTTGATTCTGAATTTTGTATAGGGCTAAGGCCCAACTTAATCTATTTCTGTGGTTTGAACTGATCTGGACTATGGTTGGGTTAATTTACACGCTGAGTTTCCCAAACTCACCCCTTAATTTTATCCATGCAGGTAAACCCCAACCATAGTGGACTTGGAGCTGTGAGGGATTCGGAGTGGCCACACGTACTGCAAACTTAATTTTCTTTTTATAATTTAGTTAGTTTTCATTTACTTTTATGTTTTGGGTTTTCATTTCTAATATGGCCGCTTTAATTATTTTAAATGGTTTTAATATGTTTTACTAGAATAGGTATGATATTATCTTAATCGCTGAAACTGATTAGTTTTAGTGCGCATTTTCAAAAACAGTAATTGATTTTAAAATATCACGACAACAAAGAAAAACTACCGCAACGAAAACGTTTTCCAAAATTAATCATTTTTCCTTAAACTGGACTTAATTGAATTGGTTTCCTAAAAGCATACATTAAGTTAAGGTGGGGCAATGGTGGTGTACATGTCTAGGGTTGGATCCGAAGGCAGCTTGGTACTTAAGCAGTCCGATGGACTCACCTCCTCTTTTCCGGTTTCCTACCTTGTGCTCAGCTTCCATTTACTTTAACCTATAACGAAAATATTCTCTAAATGATAAGAAAGATTTTAGATAAAACATGAGTTTTTCAGTAATGCTTCAATGTGACACGCTAGATTCGGTCGTAATGTCTGGGCCGGGTTTAGGGTGTTACATTTAGTGGCATCAGAGCCCGATTGCAACAACTCAGCTGTGGATCGGGTGCAAAAATCTTTTCGAAAAACTTAGGCCTAAGAAGGGTACTTTTGGAAATGGTTTTGGAAAGTTCTTTCCAAAGATATTTTACAAGGTATGCATGTCTTAAGGTTCAATCTAGAAATGATTTAAGTTTTTCTGGGTTTTTGAAAATTGACAACCGAAGAGGTGGCACACCGAATCTCCAGCACCAAGTCTGTAAGTATTCCTGTCACTCATACTAGACTGTATGAAGATATTACTATAGATAGAATTGAGACCATATCATGACATTATAGCTAGGATAATACTAAAAACCCTAGAATACATGAGACTATAGCTAGGCTATGATTCTGTGAAAATAGAAACTTTAAAATACTATCTCTGCATAAAACATATGAATAAGTATTACAATTTTTGAATCGAGATCTTGGTAGTTATTGTTATGCATGCTGATAATGTAGAGTGTTGATATGGATACTGAGGATAAGCAAAGTCTGCCAACTTCGGATAGCGGTAACTCGGAGATTGGGACTGAGGCACTAGCCGAGTTAGTAAGGAAAGTGGTAGAAGAAGTATTAGAGACCAAGGTTAAGGAAATTAGGGAAACGCTTCAAGTAGGGTGCTTGGAGTGTAAGAAGATGAAGGATTCTAGTTCTCAAAAGACCAAGCCTCGTTCTGTGAAACATGTTAAGGCACGACCAAACTTTCCAGCCTGTAAGAATTGCAACGGGTGTCATCCGGGTGAATGCCATAGGAAAACAGGAGCATGCTTTAGATGTGGGTCCAAGGAGCATCGAGCTCAGGATTGCCAAGTTTATTCTATTTAGGTGTGTGTTACGAATTGTATGCATGCTTGATAAATATTTCTTTACTCTGGTAATTAAATGTTCGGGGTCGTACTAAGAATTTGTTTTTTTAGAGTGCGCAGCAGAAGCATAGTGGGTTGACTTGAGTAATACGGTTAGTTGGTAGTTTGAAATTTTGAGGACAAAATTTCTTTAAGGGGAGTAGAATTGTAACGCCCCGATTTTTGGGCTTGAATGTAATGGGCATTGAGTCTGGGTTTGGGTAGAAGACGACCCGAATAATTTGAATGTTATTGTTATTATTCTTTATATTATTATTACGTATGTTTAGTGTAGCAATTAAATAAATTACGAAAGGTTATGGTGTGGGAAAAAGGTTCAGGGTTTGGCCCATAGCTTTAGCAAAATTCTTAAATTTTGCCTCTTAAGGGAATCTGGGCAATAGGCCTTATTAATAGTTTGGGCTGAGTTTTAGCACAAGCAGGCATCAGGCCTAGTGGCTAAGGATGCTAGGAAAGCGTGGGAGGTGCCTGGGTTCAAGGAACAGCGTGCGCAAATAGTTGTTTTTTTACAACCAAGGATTTCCACAAGGAGGCCTTATAAATATCTCGGGAGGAAGGTGACACAAAAGGGGCACGTGGTCAAGTGGCAAGAAGGCCTTAAGAGTGTGCATGTGGATAGGGGTTTGAGTCTGTGGCAGCAGCGTGCTAGGCCTACTGGGAGGTCATGTGTTCTATTCCAGCGGAAGGCGAATTCTATTTTATTTTTAAACGGGCCAGTGGCAGCATGCTGAAGCGGTGCGAGCGGTGGGCTGATCAGTTAGGAGTTTGAATGAAATTAAAACATTGAAGTTGGCCAAAAATCATGGAGCAATATGGGAAATTGGAATTTAGGAAGAATTCCTATGCCGATATACACTCATTCGGCCATAGCTAATAAGTGCCATATATCTTTAGCCTTTAGGATTTATTTTTTTTGTTTTTTCTTTTTGGGGTAGAGGGTGCCGTTTCTGAAAATTCTTTTCTCTTCTTCTTTACTCCTCTCTTCATCTATTTTCTCTTCTTTTTCTTTTCCTCTATAGCCAAATCTTTCTACCATTCTACTCAACTCCACTTCATTACCATTTGTTTTTCAGACTTATAGTCGATTGACATAAAAGCCGAAATCCCGAAAGCCTATTTTTTTTGTGCCAATTTCTCCTAGTCGATTCTTCTTCATCTTTTTCATCGATTCTCTCATTCTCTGAACCCCAAAGTCCTGTCGACAAAACCACTACAAAACCCTCATATTTCATCTTTCTCTTCACTATTTCAAAAAGCCGAAAACCCCATAGTCATTGGGACATAGCCGAATCTTGAGACCTTTAAATATTTGTTTTCTGCTAACATTCGAGGGGTTAGATCTGCATCAGAATCGAATAGTAACTAAAGTGGAATTGTTGACTGAAGGAACCGATGGTAAGTTTTCGAATCTATTCTTTATTTCGGGTTTTAAAAAAGTCGAAACCCCTAAAGGCTTAGAGAGGCTGTCGATTGGGCCCTATGGCTCTTAGGGTTGTGACAATTGTTTTATTGTGATGATAGTGTGATCTAGAGGCTGCTGATCGGAGCCTTGGACAAGTGGAACGACTGGATCTAAACCTAGTCGCTAGATTCAGAAAAAGGTAGGATCTCTAGTGCCTAAAGTGTTGATGGCCGACTTTTGGGTAAGGAGTTTTGTATACAAGTTGTTATTGATTCATAGTGAACCTATTGGTAACTAACTGTAGGCAACTGGTGTGTGTAGAACTCGTCAGCGTTTTGTCGTAACCAGGTGTGTAAACGACACTCACTCATAGATTAGATCGGCAATAGCCGAAAAGCTGAAATGCTGAAAAGCTGGTATTTTGTGTACTTGCGAGCGTGCGAGCGCTCGTGAGATGGTTTGGTTGTTAATCCTGGTAATATCAAGTGATATGATTGCAGAGTGTGCAATTTCATGCACTTCGGTATATTTGGGCTTAATGGGTCGAAAACGAGTAAATGGGCCAACGGGCCTAATTCAGTAAGAACACTCGGTAAGTGTTTCTGTGGATGCGTTAATGGCTGTAATATGTATGTAAACCCTAAAATGGCTAAATTTACTAAAATACCCTAAGTATGAAATTTACCATTATACCCCTAGGTGCAAAATGACTCTTACACCCCTAGGGTTGATTTTGACTGAAATGCATGATATTTTGGTTCTGTTTTTTGTATGCCATGATACGTATATCTGTTGTATGAGATATGGGTTATAATGATGAAGGAAGCGTTTTGGTGGCTCTGCCACAATATCTGTTTCTAGTGGCTCTGCCACAAATATCTATTTCTGGTGGCCTTGCCACAATTATCTGTATCTGGTGACTCTGTCACAGTATCTATTCTGGCAGCCATGCTGCATACTTGTGACGTGTAGACGGATGGGTAGGTCGAGTAGTCTCCCCACATGGTGTAAGGTTGGCACGGGGGTGTATATGGATGGATATGGGTTGGGTTTTCTGCATGCTTGATATATCTGTTATGTTTCTATTATGGGACTATGGGCTTCATTCTGAATTTTGTATAGGGCTAAGGCCCAACTTAATCTGTTTCTGTGGTTTAAACTAATCTGGACTATGGTTGGGTTAATTTACACGCTGAGTTTCCGAAACTCATCCCTTAATTTTATCCATACAGGTAAACTTGAAGCTGTGAGGGATTCGGAGTGGCCACACGTACTGCAAACTTGATTTTCTTCTTATAATTTAATTAGTTTTCATTTACTTTTATGTTTTAGGTTTTAAGTTGTAATAAGGCTGCTTTAATTATTTTAAATGGTTTTAATATGTTTTAATAGAATAGGTATGATATTATCTTAATCGCTGAAACTGATTAGTTTTAGGGCGCATTTTTAAAAACAGTACTTGATTTTAAAATATCACGACAACAAATAAAAACTACCGCAGCGAAAACGTTTTCCAAAATTAATCATTTTTCCTTAAACTGGACTTAATTGAATTGGTTTCCTAAAAGCATACATTAAGTTAAGGTGGGGCAATGGTGGTGTACAGGTCTAGGGTTGGATCCGAAGGGAGCTTGGTACTTAAGCAGTCCGATGGACTCACCTCCTCTTTTTCGGTTTCCCACCTGGTGCTCAGCTTCCATTCACATTAACCTATAACAAAAATACTCTCTAAATGCTAAGAAAGATTTTAGCTAAAACATGAGTTTTTCAGTAACACTTTAACGTGACACGCTGAATTCGACCGTAACATCTGGGCCGGGTTTGGGGTGTTACATTTAGTGGTATCAGAGCCCAGTTGCAACAACTCAGCTGTGAATCGGGTCCGAAAATCTTTTCGAAAAACTTAGGCCTAAGAAAGGTACTTTTAGAAATGGTTTTGGAAAGTTCTTTCCAAAGATATTTTACAAGGTATGCATGTCTTAAGGTTCAATCTAGAAATGATTTAAGCTTTTCTGGGTTTTTGAAAATTGACAACCGAAGAGATGGCACACCGAATCTCCAGCACCAAGTCTGTAAGTATTCTTGTCACTCATACTACACTGTATTAAGATATTACTCTAGATAGAACTGAGACCATATCATGACATTATAGCTAGGATAATACTAAAATCCCTAAAATACATGAGACTATAGCTAGGCTATGATTATCTGAAAATAGAAACTTTAAAATACTATCTCTGCATAAAACATATGAATAAGTATTACAATTTTTGAATCGAGATCTTGGTAGTTATTGTTATGCATGCTGATAATGTAGAGTGTTGATATGGATACTGAGGATAAGCAAAGTCTGCCAACTTCGGGTAGCGGTAACTCGGAGAATGGGACTGAGGCACTAGCCGAGTTAGTAAGGAAAGTGGTAGAGGAAGTATCGGGGACCAAGGTTAAGGAAATTAGGGAAACGCTTGAAGCAGGGTTCTTGGAGTGTAAGAAGAGGAAGGATTCTAGTTCTCAGAAGACCAAGCCTCGTTCTGTGAAACATGTTAAGGCACGACCAAACTTTCCAGCCTGTAAGAATTGCAAAGGGCGTCAGCTGGGTGAATGCCATAGGAAGACAGGAGCATGTTTTAGATGTGGGTCCAAGGAGCATCGAGTTCAGGATTGCCAAGTTTATTCTATTTAGGTGTGTGTTACGAATTGTATGCGTGCTTGATAAATGTTTCTTTACTCTGGTAATTAGATGTTCGGGGTCGTACTAAGAATTATTTTTTTTAGAGTGCGCAGCAGAAGCATAGTGGGTTGACTTGAGTAATACGGTTAGTTGCTAGTTGAAATTTCGAGTACGAAATTTCTTTAAGGGGAGTAGAATTGTAACTCCCCAATTTTTGGGCCTGAAAGTAATGGGCCTTGAGTCTGGGTTCGGGTAGAAGACGGCCCGAATAATTTGAATGTTATTGTTATTATTATTTATATTATTATTACGTATGTTTAGTGTAGCAATTAAATAAATTACGACAGGTTATGGTGTGGGAAAAAGGTTCAGGGCTCGGCCCATAGCTTTAGCAAAATTCTGAAATTTTGCCTCTTAAGGGAATCTGGGCAATAGGCCTTATTAATAGTTTGGGCTGAGTTTTAGCACAAGCAGGCACCAGGCCTAGTTGCTAAGGATTCTAGGAGAGCGTGGGAGGTGCCTGGGTTCAAGGCATGGCGTGCGCAAATAGTTTTTTTTACAACCAAGGATTGTCGCAAGGAGGCCTTATAAATATCTCAGGAGGAAGGTGACATAAAATAGGCATGTGGTCAAGTGGCAAGGAGGTCTTAAGAGTGTGCATGTGGTTACGGGTTCGAGTCTATGGCAGCAGCGTGCTAGGCCTACCGAGAGGTTATGAGTTCGATTCCAGGGAAAGGGAAATTTTGTTTTATTTTTAAACGGGCCAGTGGCAGCATGCTGAACCAGTGCAAGCGGTGGGCTGATCGGTTAGGAGTTTGAATGAAATTCAAACATTGAAGGTGGCAAAAAATCAAGGAGCAATTCGGGGAATTGAAATTTAGGAAGAATTCCTATGCCGATATACACTCATTCGGCCATAGCTAATAAGTGCCATATATCTTTGGCCTTTAGGATTTATTTTTTTCTTTTTTCTTTTTGGGGTAGGGGGTGTCGTTTCTGAAAATTCTTTTCTCTTCTTCTTTTCTCCTCTCTTTATCTATTTTCTCTTCTTCTTCTTTTCCTCTATAGTCGAATCTTTCTACCATTCTACTCAACTCCACTTCCTTACCATTTGTTTCTAAGACTTATAGCCGATTGACATAAAAGCCGAAATCCCGAAAGCCTATTTTTTTTCATGCCAATTTCTCCTAGCCAAACCCTCTGATTCTTCTGCATCTTTTTGACCGATTCTCTCATTCTCTGAACCCCAAAGTCTTGTTGACAAAACCACTGCAAAACCCTCATATTTCATCTTTCTCTTCACTATTTCAAAAAGCCGAAAACCCCATAGTCATTGGGACATAGCGGAATCTTGAGACCTTTAAATATTTGTTTTTTGCTAACATTCGAGGGGTTAGATCTGCATCAGAATCGAATAGGAACTAAAGTGGAATCGTTGACTGAAGGAACTGGTGGTAAGTTTTCAAATCTATTCTTTATTTCGGGTTTTAGAAAAGTCAAAACCCCTAAAGGCTTAGAGAGGCTGTCGATTGGGCCCTATGGCTCTTAGGGTTGTGACAATTGTTTTATTGTGATGATAGTGTGATCTAGAGGCTGCTGATCGGAGGCTTTGACAAGTGGAACGACTGGATCTAAACCTAGTCGCTAGATTCAGAAAAAGGTAGGATCTCTAGTGCCTAAAGTGTTGATGGCTGACTTTTGGGTAAGGAGTTTTGTATACAAGTTGTTATTGATTCATAGTTAACCTATTGGTAACTGACTGTAGGCAACTGGTATGTGTGGAACATGTCAGCGTTTTGTCGCAAGCAGGTGTGTAAACGACACTCACTCATAGACTAGATCGGTAAAAGCCGAAAAGCCGAAACGCTAAAAAGCTGGTATTTTGTGGACTTGCGAGTGTGCGAGCGCTTGTGAGATGGTTTGGTTGTTAATCTTGGTAATATCAAGTGATATGATTGCAGAGTGTGCAATTTTGTGCACTTCGGTATATTTGGGCTTAGTGGGCCGAAAACGGGTAAATGGGCCAACGGGCCCAATTCGGTAAGAACGGTCGGTAAGCGTTTCTGTGGATGCGTTAATAGCTGTAATATGTATGTAAACCCTAAAATGGGTAAATTTACTAAAATACCCTAAGTATGAAATTACCATTATACCCCTAGGTGCAAAATGACTCTTATACCTCTAGGGTTGATTTTGACTGAAATGCATGATATTTTGATTCTGTTTGTTGTATGCCATGACATGTATATCTGTTGCATGGGATATGAGTTATAATGATGGAGGAAGCGTTCTGGAGGCTCTGCCACAAATATCTGTTTCTGGTGGCTCTGCCACAAATATCTATTTTTGGTGGCCCTGCCACAATTATCTGTATCTGGTGACTCTGTCACAGTATCTGTTCTGGCAACCATGCTGCATACTTGTGACGTGTAGACGGATGGGTGGGTCGAGTAGTCTCCCCACATGGTGTAAGGTTGGCACGGGGGTGTATACGGATGGATATGGGTTGGGTTTTCTGCATGCTTGATATATCTATTATGTTTCTGTTATGGGCCTATGGGCTTCATTCCGAATTCTGTATAGGGCTAAGGCCCAACTTTATCTGTTTCTATGGTTTGAACTGATCTGTACTATGGTTGGGTTAATTTACACGTTGATTTTCCCAAACTCACCCCTTAATTTTATCCATGCAGGTAAACCCCAACCATAATTGACTTGGAGCTGTGAGGAATTCAGAGTGGCCACACGTACTGCAAACTTGATTTTCTTCTTATAATTTAATTAGCTTTCATTTACTTTTATGTTTTGGGTTTTAAGTTGTAATATGGCCGCTTTAATTATTTTAAATGGTTTTAATATGTTTTATTAGAATAGGTATGATATTATCTTAATCACTGAAACTGATTAGTTTTACGGCGTATTTTCAAAAACAGTAATTGATTTTAAAATATCACGACAACAATGTAAAACTTCCGCAACGAAAATGTTTTCCAAAATTAATCATTTTTCCTTAAACTGGACTTAGTTGAATTGGTTTCCTAAGAGCATACACTAAGGTAAGGTGTGACAAGGTGGTGAGCATATCTAGGATTGGATCCGAAGGGAGCTTGGTACTTAAACAGTCCGATGGACTCACCTCCTCTTTTTCGGTTTCCTACCTGGTGCTCAGCTTCCATTCACTTTAACCTATAATGAAAATACTCTCTAAATGCTAAGAAAGATTTTAGATAAAACATGATTTTTTCAATAATGCTTCAATGTGACACGCTGGATTCGGTCGTAACATCTGGGCCGGGTTTAGGGTGTTACATTTAGTGGTATCAAAGCCTGGTTGTAACAACTCAGCTGTGGATCGGGTTCGAAAATCTTTTCGTAAAAATTAGGCCTAAGAAGGGTACTTTTGGAAATGGTTTTGGAAAGTTCTTTCCAAAGATATTTTACAAGGTATGCATGTCTTAAGGTTCAATCTAGAAATGATTTAAGTTTTTCTGGGTTTTTGAAAATTGACAACCGAAGAGGTGGCACACCGAATCTCCAGTACCAAGTCTGTAAGTATTCCTGTCACTCATACTACACTGTATTAAGATATTACTATAGATAGAAATGAGACCATATCATGACATTATAGCTAGGATAATACTAAAAACCCTAGAATACATGAGACTATAGCTAGGCTATGATTCTGTGAAAATAGAAGCTTTAAAATACTATCTCTAAATAAAACATATGAATAAGTATTATAATTTTTGAATCGAGATCTTGTTAGTTATTGTTATGCATGCTGATAATGTAGAGTGTTGATATGGATACTGAGGATAAGCAAAGTCTGCCAACTTCGGGTAGCGGTAACTCGGAGATTGGGACTGAGGCACTAGCCGAGTTAGTAAGGAAAGTGGTAGAAGAAGTATTGTAGACCAAGGTTAAGGAAATTAGGGAAATGCTTCAAGCAGGGTGCTTGGAGTGTAAGAAGAGGAAGGATTCTAGTTCTCAGAAGACCAAGCCTCGTTCTGTGAAACATGTTAAGGCACGACCAAACTTTCCAACCTGTATGAATTGCAACGGGCGTCATCCGGGTGAATGCCATAGGAAGACAGGAGCATGCTTTAGATGTGGGTCTAAGGAGCATCGAGCTCAGGATTGCCAAGTTTATTCTATTTAGGTATGTGTTATGAATTGTATGCGTGCTTGATTAATGTTTCTTTACTTTGGTAATTAGATGTTCGGGGTCATACTAAGAATTATTTTTTTCAAAGTGCGCAGCAGAAGCATAGTGGGTTGTCTTGAGTAATACGGTTAGTCGGTAGTTTGAAATTTCGAGGACGAAATTTCTTTAAGGGGAGTAGAACTGTAATGCCTCGATTTTTAGACCTGGAAGTAATGGGCCTTGAGTCTGGGTTCGAGAAGAAGACGGACCGAATAATTTGAATGTTATTGTTATTATTATTTATATTATTATTACGTATGTTTAGTGTAGCAATTAAATAAATTACGAAAGGTTATGGTGTGGGAAAAAGGTTCAGGGCTCGGCCCATAGCTTTAGCAAAATTCTTAAATTTTGCCTTTTAAGGGAATCTGGGCAATAGGCTTTATTAATAGTTTGGGATGAGTTTTAGCACAAGCAGCCAACTGGCCCAGTGGATAAGGACGTTAGGAGAGCGTGGGAGGTGCCTTGGTTCAAGGCACAACGTGGGCAAATGGTTGTTTTTTTACAACCATGGATTGCCGCAAGGAGGCCTTATAAATATCTCGGGAGGAAGGTGACACAAAAGAGGCACGTGGTCAAGTGGCAAGGAGGCGTTAAGACTGTGCATGTGGTTAGGGGTTCGAGTCTGTGGCAACAACGTGCTAGGCCTACCGGGAGGTTATGAGTTCGATTCCAGGGGACGGCAAATTCTGTTTTATTTTTAAACGGGTCAGTGGCAGCATGCTAAACCGGTGCGAGCGGTGGGCTGATCGGTTAGGAGTTTGAATGAAATTCAAACATAGAAGTTGGCAAAAAATCAAAGAGCAATTCGGGGAATTGGAATTTAGGAAGAATTCCTATGCCGATATACGCTCATTAGGCCATAGCTAATAAGTGCCATATATCTTTGGCCTTTAGGATTTATTTTTTTCTTTTTTCTTTTTGGGGTAGGGGGTGCCGTTTCTGACAAGTCTTTTCTCTTATTCTTTTCTTCTCTCTTCATCTATTTTCTCTTCTTCTTCTTTTCCTCTATAGCCAAATCTTTCTACCATTCTACTCAACTCCACTTCCTTACCATTTGTTTCTAAGCCGTATAGCCGATTGACATAAAAGCCGAAATCCCGAAAGCCTATTTTTTTCTGTGCCAATTTCTCCTAGCCAAACCCTCTGATTCTTCTTCATCTTTTTGGCCGATTCTCTCATTCTTTTAACCCTAAAGTCCTTTCAACAAAACCACTGCAAAACCCTCATATTTCATCTTTCTCTTCACTATTTCAAAAAGCCGAAAACCCCATAGTCATTGGGACATAGCCGAATCTTTAGACCTTTAAATATTTGTTTTCTACTAACATTCGAGGGGTTAGGTCTGCATCAGAATCGAATAGGAACTAAAGTGGAATTGTTGACTGAAGGAACCGATGGTAAGTTTTCAAATATATTCTTTATTTCGGGTTTTAGAAAAACCGAAACCCCTAAAGGCTTAGAGAGGCTGTCGATTGGGCCCTATGGCTCTTAAGGTTGGGACAATTGTTTTATTGTGATGATAGTGTGATCTAGAGGCTGCTAATCGGAGGCTTGGACAAGTGGAACGACTGGATCTAAACCTAGTCGCTAGATTCGGAAAAAGGTAGGATCTCTAGTGCCTTAAGTGTTGATGGCTGTCTTTTGGGTAAGGAGTTTTGTATACAAGTTGTTATGGATTCATAGTTAACGTATTGGTAACTGACCATAGGAAACTGGTGTGTGTGGAACTCGTCAGCATTTCGTCGCAAGCAGGTGTGTAAACGACACTCACTCATAGACTAGATCGGCAAAAGCCGAAAAGCCGAAATGCTGAAAAGTCGTTATTTTGTGGACTTGCGAGTGTGTGAGCATTCGTGAGATGGTTTGGTTGTTAATATTTGTAATCTCAAGTGATATGATTGCAGAGTGCGCAATTTCATGCACTTCGATATATTTAGGCTTAATGGGCCAAAAACGGGTAAAGGGGCCAATAGGCCCAATTCGGTAAGAACGCTGAGTAAGTGTTTCTGTGGATGCGTTAATGGCTGTAATATGTATGTAAAACCTAAAATGGGTAAATTTACTAAAATACACTAAGTATGAAAATTACCATTATACCTCTAGGTGCAAAATGACTCTTATACCCCTAGGGTTGATTTTGACTGAAATGCATGATATTTTGATTCTGTTTGTTGTATGCCATGATATGTATATTTGTTGCATGGGATATGGGTTATAATGATGGAGGAAGCGTTCTGGAGGCTCTGCCACAAATATCTGTTTCTGGTGGCACTGCCACAAATATCTATTTCTGGTGGCCCTGCCACAATTATCTGTATCTGGTGACTCTGTCACAGTATCTATTCTGGCAGCCATGCTGCATACTTGTGACGTGTAGACGGATGGGTGGGTCGAGTAGTCTCCCCACATGGTGTAAGATTGGGACGGGGGTGTATACGGATGGATATGGGTTCGGTTTTCTGCATGCTTGATATATCTGTTATGTTTCTATTATGGGCTTATGGGCTTCATTCTGAATTCTGTATAGGGCTAAGGCCCAACTTAATCTGTTTCTATGGTTTGAACTGATCTGGACTATGGTTGGGTTAATTTACATGCTGAGTTTCCCAAACTCACCCCTTAATTTTATCCATGCAGGTAAACCCCAACCATAGTGGACTTGGAGCTGTGAGGGATTCGGAGTGGCCACACGTACTGCAAACTTGATTTTCTTCTTATAATTTAATTAGTTTTCATTTACTTTTATGTTTTGGGTTTTAACGAATCACTTGGGATTTCTTCCAAATTGAATTCCAAAAGAAATACATCAGTGAATGATTTATAGACCAGAAATGGAAAGAGTTTCCTGAGCTGAAACAGGGTCATATGTCTGTTACGAAATACGAGCGAGAATTTGTGAGATTGAGCCAGTATGTAAGAAAATGTGTCTCAACCGAAGCAATAATGTGTAAAAGGTTTGAAGATGGCTTAAATGAAGATATCCACTTGTTAGTCAGGATTTTGGAAATAAAAGAGATGGTGCTGCTTGTTGAAAGAGCGTGTAAAGTTGAAGAAATAAGTAAAGAGAAAAGAAAAGCATATTCGGAAGCTAGAGAGGTGCGAAAAAGATCATCGAATAAGTCATTTCAGTCTGAATCAAATAAATTCCAAGATGATTTTAGCCATTCAAAGGGCGGGTTATTCTAGATGTGATCGAGACAGACCACTAGTCAGTAAAAGACATCCTGGGAATTGTAGATTGTACAATCGGGCTTGTTTCAAATGTGGATCTTTAGATCATTTTATCCGTGAATGTCTTGAGTCTGTAGAGTAAGAGATTGTGCAAAATACGAAGCCAAGTGGCAATACAGCTCGAGGTAGACGACCTAGAAAAACAGGTAATGTGAGTGCTACTCAGAGAATGACTAAAGACACCACTATTAGATCTGAAGCTCGAGCACCTGCCAGAGCTTATGCTATTCATGCTCGTGAAGAAACTTCGTCTCCAAATGTTATTACTGGTACTCTCACTCTCTATGATAATATTGTAATTGCATTGATAGATCCAGGATCGACACATTTGTATAAATGTATGAATTTAGTATCCAATAAGTGTAACGCCCCGTGCCCGAGACCGTTGCCGGAGTCGAACACGAGGTGTTAACAGACTTATTTCATTGTAAAACACAGTTCATTTAAAATTTCCAGACAAGCTGGCTAACTGCGTCACTGTCACCTTAAAAATCATAACTCGAGTTCCAAAACTCGAAAACCAGTTCCGTAAATTTTTTCTAAAACTATACCCATAATTCCATCTACATTTTGTTTTCTAGAATTTTTGGTCAGGCCAATTAGTACAGTTTATTAGTTAAAGTCTCCCCTATTTTAGGGTTCGACTGCTCTGACCTTCATGCATTACGACTTATATATCTCCCTGTACAGGGCTTCAATAGTTATGCCGTTTGTTTCTAAGGAAACTAGACTCAAAAAGGAATCTATAAATATATTTCCTAACTTCTAATTATCTCTGGTTAATTTATATTGAATTTCCAAAGTCAGATCAGGGGATCTAGAAATCGCTCTGGCCCTGTTCCATGAAAACTTAAATATCTCTTAAAATACGACTGATATGACCGTTTCGTTTCTTCCATATGAAAGTAGATTCATCAAGGTTCGATTACATAATTTATTCACTATTTAATTCCATTCCTACTATTTTTAGTGATTTTTAAAATTTACATCACTGCTGCTGTCAGCATCTGCGTTTAAGGTAGACTTTACCTATTTCATAGTTTCCATGATTCAACTAGCCCTTTAGCATATATAGCACAAAATATGATCATGATTAACCATTCCAATGGCCAATCATTGCCAAGCATATCCACACCTCTCAATAACCATATACATACAAAATGATTATAACACTATGCTCAAAATATATAAGCCATTTTCGCATGGCTATCCAAATATATACAACACCAAAGTACTTGACTAATAACACAAGGGCAGTCCTATACATGCCATTAGCAGAGTTCAACTAAAAGAGTACCACAAGGGCTTTGATAGTGTGGATGACTTCGACTTGGACACTCCCGAGTCCGATAGCTGACGAACCAAAATCTATAAAACAAAGAATCAAAGAAACAGAATAAGCATTTAATGCTTAGTAAGTTTTGAGTAAGGAAATCATGCACAACTAAAATATAGCATTCATATGACTAAACGAATAATTTCATATATACATATTCTCACAATCATACCTACTTCACATTTCCAACCCTTATATTCGTACATAAGGAATCAACTTGACTAAAAGCCGGAAGCTTGTTAATCGATTGAGCGAACACTATTTAGAAGGAATCAATTAGTCCAATGCATATACGAAACTTACCTCATCGTTGGGATTTTACGAGCGTATTAATTGAAATTATTACAGCAAGATCGCTCATTCCCAAACCCAAGTATCTTCGGGATTTAGCTGGATATAACCACTTGCTCAAGGCCTTCGGGTCTTAGCCCGGATATGGTCACTAGCATAAATGCCTTCGGGACTTATCCCGGATATAGTCGCTAGCACAAATGCCTTCGGGTCTTAGCCCGGATATAGCAACTCGCACAAATGCCTTCGGATCTTAGTCCGGATATAGTCACTAGCATAAAAGCCTTCGGGACTTAGCCCGGATATCATTCGAATAACCGTGCACATATATCAATAAATCATGACACATCCATATTTCATTTTCATTACCAAAGCTCAAACACAAGACACTTATCACACTTACTAATTTCGGCTCAATAGCCACATACAAAGAGCACGATTTTGATTGGCATTATAACATGACCTCTATACACATTCGGCTACCCGTCATAGGTATAAACTAATCACCTCAATATATAATTCAAGTAGAATCATTATATCACCGTTTATTTGTCATACTTATATGTCATGACCTAATCGAATCATAATTTAAGTTCCATTACTCGAAAACTTACCTCGAATGTTGTCGAACGATTTCAACGTCTATTCGATCACCTTTTCCTTTCCTTTGTCGGATTTAGTTCCCCTTTGCTCTTGAGCTTAATTTAACAAATAAATTGATTTAATCATTTTGAACATCAAGGAGAAATTCAAGGTACTTAGCCCATGTATATTAGGCATTAGAGTCATATATGTATGAAATCATGAATCAAATTCAACCTACTAGCCAATATTCTCCTTTAGTTGATTTTCTAAGTCAAGATAAAGCCATCAATATGCTTACCTATAGCCGAACGTACAACATCAATCTATGTATTCATTCATGTGGCCGAATATGCATGTCGATGGTGAGGCCGATTGTACACTTAATACATTCTACAAATATGGTCACTTGTATTGACTAATTACCATTTTGTTTCAAGTTCAAAGTTCAGCTAAAACACATATATACACTAGTAATCAAATACTAACATTTGCACTTCACCTTAATAGCTAACTTAGCAACCCTTAATTTAACATATAATTATTCATAACAAAAATTAAAGCATCCTCTCCATTCCATCAATTCAAAACACATACATTACTCAAAAGTATTCAAAGTCACATTCGGCCTTAGCACACAACTTCTCTACTTCATCTAACATGAACAACAACTATATTTCTCTTCTACTTCCTACCATGGCCGAATGCTTCATGAAGTTGCTAAGACCTACCTTTTTCAAATTCTCACACACACTCTATCATCTTCATACCTCATCAACACAACATCAAACACCAACCAAGAAGACAACACCCATGGCTGAGTATCATCTCCCTCACATAGCAAAGATTTAAACCATGGGCTAGGTAGAACTCAAGCTAACAACTAAAAATATACATGAATCTCATGGAGCAACATCAAACATACCTTAGCCTAGTTACATGCATGGCCAAACCTCTTCAACCTTTCTTCTTCCTTTCTCCTTAGAATTTTCGGCCAAAGATGTTAAAGGATGAACATTTTTTTTCTTTTCTTTGTTTTCATCACCCTTCATCCCCTTATTTTATTACTAACTCTTTTATTTTATTCTTTCCAACATGAAACATTAACACACCATGCTTAAAATATGCTATGACCCATAGCATGGCCGGCCACTAGCTCAAATTTTGGGCAATTTGACATGCAAACCCATCATTTCTATAGCATGCATTAATAGGCCACTTTACATTTGCCTAGCACATTTCTAAATTTTCTCACATAAGTCCTATTTACTAAAATTCACCTACAATTAACAAAACTCAAATATGAAATTTTCACACATGCATATATACATATAATAAGCATCAAATATGACAGTTAATTATTTTTATGACTCGATTTTGTGGTCCCGAAACCACTTCCCGACTAGGGTCACATTAAGGCTGTCACAACTCTCCCCCACTTAAGAAATTTTCGTCCCCGAAAATCTTACCGGTAAATAGGTTTGGGTATCATTCTCTCATAGAGTTCTCGGTTTCCCAAGTAGCTTTCTCAATTCAGTGTTTGAGCCGTAACACCTTTACTAACGGAACCCTTTTGTTTCACAACTCTTTCACTTCACGAGCTAAGATACGAATCAGTTCTTCTTCATAACTCAAGTCAGATTGAATTTCAACCTCTGATGGACTAATTATGTACGAAGGATCAGATCTATAACGTCGAAGCATCGAAACATGAAAAACGTTGTGAATCCTTTTAAGTTCAAGGGGTGAAAGCAACCTATATGCAACTGGACCAACTCGTTCGAAGATTTCATACGGCCCAATGAATCTCGGACTTAGTTTGCCCTTACGGCCAAATCTGAGTATCTTTTTCCAAGGTGAAACCTTAAGAAACACTTTGTCTCCTACCTGATACTCAATATCTCTTCGTTTTAAATCCGCGTACGACTTCTGACGATCGGATGCCGCCTTCAAACTTTCACGAATTATTCTTACTTTCTGCTCAGCATCTTTAATCAAATCAACTCCAAAAATCTTACTTTCACAGAGCTCGGTCCAAAACAATGGTGTACGGCATTTACGACCGTACAAAACCTCGTAAGGTGCCATCTTAATACTTGATTGAAAACTATTATTGTAAGCGAATTCAATCAAAGGTAAATACAGTTCCCATGAACCACTAAACTTAAGGATGCAACATCTTAACATATCCTCGAGTATCTAAATTATCCGCTCGGATTGACCATCAGTTTGGGGATGAAAAGCGGTGCTAAAGTGCAACTTGGTACCCAAAGCTTCTTGTAATTTCTTCCAAAATCGCGAGGTGAATCTCGGATCTCTATCCGACACAATAGAAATGGGTACCCCGTGTAATCTCACAATCTGAGAAACATACAATTCAGCTAGTTTATCCAGTGAATAATCCGTACGTACGGGAATAAAATGAGCCGACTTAGTCAGTCTATCAACAACAACCCAAATCGCATCTTTCTTACTCGCCGACAATGGTAACCCAGATACAAAATCCATCGTGATTCATTCCCATTTCCATTCAGGTATCATGATCGGCTGAAGTAAACCTGTAGGCACTTGATGTTCCGCTTTCACTTGTTGGCATATTAAACACTTCGAAACAAAATCAGAAATGTCTCGTTTCATACCATGCCACCAAAACTGACGTCTCAGATCGTTGTACATTTTCGTACTCCCCGGGTGAATTGACATTCGGCTACAATGAGCTTCGTTCAGAATCGTCGAAATAAGTTCTGAATTTTTTGGAACACACAAACGACTTCTAAACCTCAAACAATCGTCATCATCAATTTGAAACTTTGATTCCATATTTGAAACACGTTCAGCCCGTTTTGCAACTAATTCATCATCGACTTTCTGAGCTTCACGAATTTGATGAATCAACAATGGTCTAGCCTTTAGTTCCGCTACTAACACATTGTCGGATAGAACAGACAAGTGTACACTCATCACTCGTAAAGCAAACAGTGATTTACGACTTAACGCATCCGCAACCACATTAGCCTTTTCCGGGTGATAGTCAATGACAAGCTCATAATATTTCAACAACTCGAGCCAATGTCTTTGTCGTAGATTCAAGTCTCTTTGAGTCATCAAATATTTGAGACTTTTGTGATCCGAATATACATGGCACTTCTCACCAAATAAGTAATGTCGCCATATTTTCAAAGCGAATAGGATGGCAGCCAGTTCGAGATCATGGGTTGGATAATTTTTCTCATGTGGCTTCAGTTGCCTCGACACAAAAGCTACAACTCAACTTTCTTGCATCAATACACAACCCAACCCAAGTAAGGATGCATCACTGTAAATGACGAACTCCTTGCCTGATTCGGGCTGCACTAGTACTGGAGCTTCCGTCAAATGAGTTTTCAATTGATCGAAACTTTTCTGGCACTTTTCTGTCCATTCAAACTTAACATCTTTCTGAAGTAGTTTCGTCATTGGTGTGGCTATCATCGAGAAACCTTTTACAAACCGTCGGTAGTAACCGGCAAGTCCCAAAAAGCTCCGAACCTCAGTAATATTTCTCGGAGGCTTCCAGTTAAGTATGGCTAAAATTTTGCTTGGATCAACTCGAATACCCGATGCGGATACCACATGACCCAAGAAGCTCACCTCTCTTAACCAGAACTCACACTTACTGAACTTAGCATATAACAGCTTATCTCGTAAAATCTGCAACACTAATCTCAGGTGCTCAGCATGCTCGGTTTCATCTCTTGAGTAGACCAAGATGTCATCAATAAACACAACTACAAACCGGTCCAGATACTGTCTGAAGACCCGATTCATCAGATCCATAAATACCGCAGGGGCATTAGTGAGCCCAAACGGCATCACTAAGAACTCGTAGTGACCGTATCTCGTTCTGAAAGCTGTTTTGGGTATATCCGAATCTCGAATTCGCAACTGATAATAACCCGATCTCAAATCTATCTTTGAAAACACTGAGGCTCCCTTTAGTTGATCAAACAAATCATCAATGCGCGGTATCAGGTATTTATTCTTTATTGTCACCTTATTCAGCTGACGATAGTCAATGCACAACCTCATGGTTCCGTCCTTCTTTTTCACAAACAATACTGGTGCACCCCAAGGTGAGAAACTTGGTCGAGCGAAACCTCTATCCGTCCACTCTTGCAACTAAGCTTTCAATGCCTTTAATTCTATTGGTGCCATACGATACGGAGCTATCGAAATCGGTGTAGTCCCAGGTACAAGCTCAATACCAAACTCTACCTCCCGAACATGGGGTAAACCCGGTAATTCTTCGGGAAAAACATCCAGATATTCACAAACCACCGGCACAGATTCAGGCTTCTTTTCTAACTCTTTGTCACCAAGTACATACGCAAGGTATGCTTCGCACCCCTTTCTTACATATTTCTGAGCCAACATCGATGATATTACAGCTGGCGACCCATTCAAGTCAGTAGACTCAACTCGAATCATCTCATTATTTGCACACCTCAAATCGATAGTTTTTCTTTTGCAATTTACAACTGCATCGTGAACGGTTAGGCAATCCATACCGAGGATAACATCAAATTCATCAAACGGAAAAAGCATCAAATTGGCCGGAAAGCAGTAACCTCTGATTTCTAAGGGACATTTCTTACACACTTTGTCGACAAGCACATAACGACCCAAGGGATTTGACACCCGAATTACGAACTCAGTAGACTCAACAGGTAAAGTCTTACTGGTTGCTAAGGTTTCACATATATAAGAATGAGTAGAACCAGGGTCAATCAAAGCAATCACATTAGTATCAAAGAGAGTGAAAGTACCGGTAATAACATCAGGCGAAGAAGCATCCTCGCGTGCACGTATAGCATAAGCCCTAGCAGGCGTACGAGCATCAGATCTGGTTGTAGCATCTCTAGATCCTCTCTGACCGCCACTAGCATTGCCCGTGTTTCGAGACGGTCTACCCCGAGCAGTAGTAGCACCTGATTTCCCACTCTGATTTACATTTTGTTCAAACAGTCTCGGGCAATCCTTGATAAAATGGTCAGCTGATCCGCATTTATAACAGGAGCGGTCATGGAATCTACAACTCCCCGAATGCCATTTACCACAATACTGGCACTCCGTTCTGTCTCGACGATTGTTTCCAACACTGGCGACCGAAGTGACTCGTGTACTCACAGGGGGTCGGTCACGATCTCGTCTAGAAAAACTTGAAGTGTCTCTAGACCGGCCTAAGTCATCTCTAAATTTCTTCGATGACTGTTGGAAGGGCTTTCCCGAAGATCTCTTACGAAACTCCTTTGCTCCCATATCAGCTTTCCTTTTCTCCTTACTGAGCTCCTCGGCTTTGCAAGCTCGCTCGACAAGTACCACAAATTCTTGGATTTCTAAAATGCCAACATACAGCTTTATATCATCATTCAGTCCATCTTCGAAACGTTTACACATCACAGCTTCTGAAGAAATGCATTCTCGTGCTTACCGGCTAAGCCTCACAAATTTTCGTTCATAGTCGGTAACCGACATGGAACCTTGTTTAAGCTCAAGAAATTCCTTCCGTTTTTGGTCAATAAATCTCTGACTGATATACTTCTTTTGGAACTTGGTTTGGAAAAACTCCCAAGTTACTTGCTCTCTGGGCACAACAGAAATCGACGTATTCCACCAATAGTAGGCAGAATCACGTAGCAAGGAGATAGTACACTTTAAGCATTCATCGGGTGTGCAAGATAGTTCATCAAGTACCCGAATAGTGTTATCCAACCAAATTCAGCTTGCTCGGCGTCGTCGCTGTCCGTAGCTTTAAATTCAGTAGCCCCGTGTTTTCGGATTCTGTCAACTGGGGCTTATTTGATCTTATTTAATTAGTGGCCGGAGGCATTGCAGGTGCGAGGGTTGTACTAGTCGGGAATGGGGGTTGTGGAACAGCCGTATTAGTTCGAATGTATTTGTTGAACCAATCATTCATCATGCTATAAAAAGCTTGTCTAGCTTCATCGTTCGGATTACTAGCAATAGGTTGAGAGTCTGTCGGCGCTGTCCCTTGCGCGGGAACAGGCGCTACACTCTCAAGATCATCAGCTACCGCTCGGTTGGGATCGGGATCCATTACTATAAATAAACACATTTTCAATTGTCAGAAATCACCACACTATCAAATAATCACATAATGGCATGTATAGCTAGACCCAAACGTATTACAGTAGTCCTAGAATCGACTAAACCGTAGCTCTGATACCAATAAAATTGTAACGCCCCGTGCCCGAGACCGTTGCCGGAGTCAAACACGAGGTGTTAACAGACTTATTTCATTGTAAAACACAGTTCAATTAAAATTTCTAGACAAGCTGGCTAACTGCATCACTGTCACCTTAAAAATCATAACTCGAGTTCCAAAACTCGAAAACCAGTTCCGTAAATTTTTTCTGAAACTATACCCATAAGTCCATCTACAATTGTTTTTCTAGAATTTTTGGTCGGCCCAATTAGTATAGTTTATTAGTTAAAGTCTCCCCTGTTTCAGGGTTCGACTGCTCTGACCTTCATGCATTACGACTTATATATATCCCTGTACAGGGCTTCAATACTTATGCCGCTTGTTTCTGAGGAAACTAGACTCAAAAATGAATCTATACATATATGGAATGACTTCTAATTATCTCTGGTTAATTTATAGTGAATTTCCAAAGTCAGATCAGGGGATCCAGAAATCGCTCTGGCCCTGTTCCATGAAAACTTAAATATCTCTTAAAATACGACTCATATGATCGTTTCATTTCTTTCATATGAAAGTAGATTCATCAAGGTTCGATTGCATAATTTATTCACTATTTAATTCCATTCCTACTATTTTTAGTGATTTTTAAAATTTACATCACTACTGCTGTCAGCATCTGCCTTTAAGGTAGACTTTACCTATTTCATAGTTTCCATGATTCAACTAGCCCTTTAGCATATATAGCACAAAATATGGTCATGATTAATCATTCCAATGGCCAATCATTGCCAAGCATATCCACACCTCTCAATAACCATATACATACAAAATGATTATAACACTATGCTCAAAATATATAAGCCATTTTCGCATGGCTATCCAAATATATACAACACCGAAGTACTTGACTAATAACACAAGGGCAGTCCTATACATGCCATTAGCAGAGTTCAACTAAAAGAGTACCACAAGGGCTTTGATAGTGTGGATGACTTCGACTTGGACACTCCCGAGTCCGATAGCTGACGAACCAAAATCTATAAAACAAAGAATCAAAGAAACGGAATAAGCATTTAATGCTTAGTAAGTTTTGAGTAAGGAAATCATGCACAACTAAAATATAGCATTCATATGACTAAACGAATAATTTCATATACACATATTCTCACAATCATACCTACTTCACATTTCCAACCCTTATATTCGTACATAAGGAATCAACTTGACTAAAAGCTGGAAGCTTGTTAATCGATTGAGCGAACACTATTTATAAGGAATCAATTAGTCCAATGCATATACGAAACTTACCTCATCGTTGGGATTTTACGAGCGTATTAATTGAAATTATTACAGCAAGATCGCTCATTCCCAAACCCAAGTATCTTCGGGATTTAGCCGGATATAACCACTCGCACAAGGCCTTCGGGTCTTAGCCCGGATATGGTCACTAGCATAAATGCCTTCGGGACTTATCCCGGATATAGTCGCTAGCACAAATGCCTTCGGGTCTTAGCCCGGATATAGCAACTCGCACAAATGCCTTCGGATCTTAGTCCGGATATAGTCACTAGCATAAAAGCCTTCGGGACTTAGCCCGGATATCATTCGAATAACCGTACACATATATTAATAAATCATGACACATCCATATTTCATTTTCATTACCAAAGCTCAAACACAAGACACTTATCACACTTACTAATTTCGGCTCAATAGCCACATACAAAGAGCACGATTTTGATTGGCATTATAACATGACCTCTATACACATTCGGCTACCCGTCATAGGTATAAACTAATCACCTCAATATATAATTCAAGTAGAATCATTATATCACCGTTTATTTGTCATACTTATATGTCATGACCTAATCGAATCATAATTTAAGTTCCATTACTCGAAAACTTACCTCGAATGTTGTCGAACGATTTCAACGTCTATTCGATCACCTTTTCCTTTCCTTTGTCGGATTTAGTTCCCCTTTGCTCTTGAGCTTAATTTAACAAATAAATTGATTTAATCATTTTGAACATCAAGGAGAAATTCAAGGTACTTAGCCCATGTATATTAGGCATTAGAGTCATATATGTATGAAATCATGAATCAAATTCAACCTACTAGCCAATATTCTCCTTTAGTTGATTTTCTAAGTCAAGATAAAGCCATCAATATGCTTACCTATAGCCGAACGTACAACATCAATCTATTTATTCATTCATGTGGCCGAATATGCATGTCTATGGTGAGGCCGATTGTACACTTAATACATTCTACAAATATGGTCACTTGTATTGACTAATTACCATTTTGTTTCAAGTTCAAAGTTCAGCTAAAACACATATATACACTAGTAATCAAATACTAACATTTGCACTTCACCTTAATAGCTAACTTAGCAACCCTTAATTTAACATATAATTATTCATAACAAAAATTAAAGCATCCTCTCCATTCCATCAATTCAAAACACATACATTACTCAAAAGTATTCAAAGTCACATTCGGCCTTAGCACACAACTTCTTTACTTCATCTAACATGAACAACAACTATATTTCTCTTCTACTTCCTACCATGGCCGAATGCTTCATGAAGTTGCTAAGACCTACCTTTTTCAAATTCTCACACACACTCTATCATCTTCATACCTCATCAACACAACATCAAACACCAACCAAGAAGACAACACCCATGGCCGAGTATCATCTCCCTCACATAGCAAAGATTTAAACCATGGGCTAGGTAGAACTCAAGCTAACAACTAAAAATATACATGAATCTCATGGAGCAACATCAAACATACCTTAGCCTAGTTACATGCATGGCCGAACCTCTTCAACCTTTCTTCTTCCTTTCTCCTTAGAATTTTCGGCCAAAGATGTTAAAGGATGAACATTTTTTTTCTTTTCTTTGTTTTCATCACCCTTCATCCCCTTATTTTATTACTAACTCTTTTATTTTATTCTTTCCAACATGAAACATTAACACACCATGCTTAAAATATGCTATGACCCATAGCATGGCCGGCCACTAGCTCAAATTTTGGGCAATTTGACATGCAAACCCATCATTTCTATAGCATGCATTAATAGGCCACATTACATTTGCCTAGCACATTTCTAAATTTTCTCACATAAGTCCTATTTACTAAAATTCACCTACAATTAACAAAATTCAAATATGAAATTTTCACACATGCATATATACATATAATAAGCATCAAATATGACAGTTAATTATTTTTATGACTCGGTTTTGTGGTCCCGAAACCACTTCCCGACTAGGGTCACATTAGGGCTGTCACAGTAAGACTTTACCTATAGAGTCTAATGAATTTGTGATTAGAGTATCGAACCCCTTAGGCAGATGTGTCTTGGTTGATAAAGTGTGCAAGAACTGTCTGTTGACAATTCAAGATTTTTGTTCTCTGGCTGATTTGATGTTATTACCCTTTGATAAGTTTGATATAATTTTAGGTATGGATTGGTTAACATTGCATGATGCTATAGTGAACTTCAAATGAAAGACAATTGATCTGAAATGCAAGAATGACGAGGTAATCCGAATTGAATCTAGTGACATAAATGGGTTGCCTGTTGTGATATCTTTGATGAAAGCTTTGAAAATGTGACCAAGGGTTGTGAAGCCTACTTTGCCTATGTGATGATTCGAAAGTTACAGAAAAGAAAATTGAATCAGTGCCTGTTGTTTGTGAATTCCCTGATGTGTTTCCTAAAGAACTCAAGGGTTACCTCCGAATCGAGAGGTTGAATTTTGCATTGAATTAGTGCCAAGGACTACTCCGATTTTGATAGCTCCATATAGAATGAATCTGATAGAATTGAAAGAATTGAAATCTCAGTTGCAAGAGTTGACCGATGGAGGATTCGCATGATCGAGCTTTTCTCCCTGGGGTGCTCCTATTCTGTTTGTGAAAAAAAAAAGATGGCATGATGAGAATGTGCATTGATTATCGTTAGTTGAACAAAGTGACTATCAAGAACAAAATATCTTCTGCCTAGAATTGACGATTTGTTTGATCAGTTGAAAGGAGCTACCGTGTTTTCAAAGATAGATCTGAGATCGGGCTATTATCAGTTGAGATTAAAAGGTTCAGACATTCCAAAAACTTCTTTTTGAACGAGGTATGGACACTATGAGTTTTTAGTTATGCTTTTGGATTAACGAATGCACCTACTATTTTTATGAACTTAATGAAAAAAATTTAGACCGTATTTAGATCGATTTGTTGTTGTATTCATTGATGACATTTTGATTTATTTGCATGACAAATCTAAGCATGTCGAGCATTTAAGACTTGTGCTATAGACTCTGCATGATAAGCAACTATTTGCAAAATTTAGTAAATGTGAGTTCTGGTTTTGCGAAGTTGATTTTCTAGGCCATAATGTATCAGCATCTGGTATCCGAGTTGCTCCGAACAAGATTTCAGCTATTTTAGATTGGAAGCCTTTAAGAAATGTTTTTGAACTCTACAGTTTTCTAGGACTTACTAGTTATTACCGATGGTTAGTAAAAAGCTTTTCTATGATCGCAACTCCGTTGACAAAATTGCTTCAGAAAGATATCAAATTTGAATGGTCTGAAAAATGTCAGAAAAGTTTTGATCAATTGAAAGCCTTATTGAATGAAGCCCCAGTGTTAGTATAGCCAGAATAGGGTAAAGAATTTGTGATATATAGTGATACTTCATTGAACGGTCTGGGATGCATTTTGATGCAGGAAGGCAAAGTTATAGCCTATGCGTCGAGACAATTAAAGCCGCATGAAAAAAATTACCTGACACGCGACCTTGAATTAGCTGCGATTGTGTTCACTTTAATGATTTGGTGTTGCTATCTGTTTGGTGAGAAATGTCACGTGTTTTTAGATCATAAAAGCTTGAAATATCTAATGACTCAGAAAGCTGCGAGAGAGAAGATGGCTAGAATTGTTAAAAAACTATGAGTTAGTTATTAATTACCATCCGGGAAAAGGAATTGTTGTTGCTGATGCTTTGAGTCAGAAAGTACTGTTTCCGCTATGTGCGATAAACGTACATTTAGTTCTGTCTGATGTTGGATTGGTTTTAGCCAAATTGAAAGTGAGACTGTTCTTTTTACAATAGATTTGTGATGCACAGAGAGTTGATAATGAGATAATAGGAAAATGAGTTCATTGTGAATTGAATTCTGATTCAAAATTTATAGTTGATGATAATGATTGTTTGAGATTCTGAGAGTGAATTTGTGTTATGAGAAATCCACAGTTAATTTAGATGATTTTGAACGAAGCTCACAACAGTCTTTTATATGTTCATTCGAGAAGTACAAAAATGTATAATGATTTGAAACAACTATACTAGTAGTCTGGAATGAAAAGAGATATCTCCAAATTTGTTTTGAAATGTTTGATCTGTCAGCAAGTTAAAGTTGAACATCAAGTGCCATCTGATTTGTTACAACCGATTATGATTCCGGAATGGAAATGGGATAGAATAACGATGGATTTTGTTTCGGGTTTATCTCCAAGAAAGAAAGATACAATTTGGGTTGTAGTTGATAGATTGACTGAATCAGCTCATTTTGTTCCGGTTCGAACAGATTACTCATTTGATAAGTTAGCCGAATTATACATTTTCAAAATTGTGAGATTGCATGGGGTACCACTATCTATTGTGTCAGATAGAGATCCGAGATTCACTTCAAGGTTTTGGAAGAAACTGCAAGATGCTTTAGGTACGAAATTGTATTTCAATACTGCTTTTCACCCATAAACGGATGGTCAATCCGAGTGAATTATTCAGATACTCGAAGATATGTTGAGATGTTGCATTCTTAAGTTTGAAGGTTCGTGGGAATAATATTTTCCATTGATTGAATTCGCGTATAATAATAGTTTTCAATCAAGCATTAAAATGGCACCATACAAAGCTTTATACGGTCGTCAATACGAAACACCGTTATACTAGTTTGTGCTTAGTGAAAATCAGATTCACGGGGTTGATTTGATTAAAGAGACTGAGCAGGAAGTAAAAGTGATTCATGAAAGTTTGAAAGCAACACCAGATCATCAGAAATCATACGCAAACTTGAAACGAAAAGATATCGAGTTTGGAATCAGGGATAAAGTGTGTCTGAAAGTGTCACCGTGGAAGAAAATACATCGATTTGGCCGTAAAGTCAAGTTAAGTCCTAGATCCATTAGGCCATATGAGATTATCGAGCATATCAGGCCGATTGCTTATAGATTGTTGTTACCACCTGAGTTAGAAAAGATTCATAATGTGTTTTACGTATCAATGCTTCGACAATATCAATTTGATCCCTCGCATGTGATAACAGAAATTCAGTCTAATATGACTTATGAAGAGGAACCGATTTGTATCTTAGCTTGCAAGTTTAAAGAATTGCGAAATAAGAAAATTCCATTAGCAAAAGTAATGTGGCATCGACACGGTGTCGAATAAGCTATGTGGGAACCCGAAGATGCTCTGAGACAGCAATACCCGAATATGTTCAATGATAAGATTTTTAGGGATGAAAATCCCTAAGGGGGGAGAGTTTTAACAGCCCGGTTTAGACCCTAGTCATAATAGTGGTTTCGGGACAACAAATTCAAGTTATAAAAATATTTTAATATATTTTCTGTGCTTATTATATGTTAATTGATATCTGTGAAAATTCTGTGATTTAATTTTATCGTTTGTGTATCGAATTATGAAAAAGGACTAAATTGTAGAAAATGAAAAATTGTCCTTCTATTTGAATAATGGCTGAATTAATGTGTCTTTATAATTGAGGGGTCCTTATGTGGTTATTATATCATTGAACTTATGAGTGGACATTAATGGCCTTAATTAACATGAATTGTATAGAATGATGTATTAAATAATGTATTAAATGAATTAAAATAAAACAAACATGAAATAAAGGCAATTATCATCCATCCACCATCGAATTTGAATGAAAAACAAGGGTTCTTAAGGTTTGTTCATTTGGCCATTGTCAAGTACAATTAAGAATGTGTTTTGATTGGTTTTTGATATTTTTATGCTTTTATAATCGTTGTCAAGTGTTTTATCAAGCCCATGTCTCAATTTAAGAAATTGATGAAGATTTTGAGTTGAGCCATTGATGAAATTGTGAGCTTTGTGATGTTAATTGATGAAAAATGAAAGACATGTGTTAGATTAATATGTTTTGTATTTGATTTTTTTGATGAATTTGAGTAATTTGGGTTCAATTATGAAAATGAGATTTTGAGGGACTAAAATGTGAAATAAATGAATTATATGGGCTTATATAGGCTAGAGGAAAATTCGGCCTAGCATGTGTAATATGAAATTATGTGTATTTTGTGATTTTATGAATTAGGGACTAAAGCGTTAAAATGTGAAAATATGAGGGCTAATTTTTAAAATTCCCTAAATATGTGTATATGGATTGAATTGAATGATTTGTTGAATAAAATAGTTAAATTTGAATTTATATAGATCAAGAACCAAAGAAAACGAAATTAGACCAAAGAAAGTCGAAAGTCATTGATTAGCCGATTTTATCCATTTGAAAAAGCACGAGATAAGTCAATATACAAATAAATGTGTTTGAATTGAATTATTATTGCTTATATATTAATGAATAATGACAATCGCTATTTGAGTTGAGTATGAGAAATTTGAGAAAGTTCTGATAATGTGACGACGTCCGAAAAGTCCCGTATGAACCATAGGTATAGTTAGGATACATATGTCATGACATAGGATTCCGATATGTGATTTCGTGTAAGACCACATCTGAGATGTTGGCATCAATTTAAGATTTACATGTAAAATGATGTCTGGGACATCCGCATCGTATTTGATTTCAAGTAAGACCCTGTCCAGGATAGTGGCATCGATATTTGATTACATGTAAGACCACATCTAGGACGTTGGCATCGTATGAGCTATTCACGTATCCTATTTGATTTCGCAAGGTTCAACTGTCACTCCGAGAAATGAATGAATATATGAAATGTGTATCCGATTCATGCACATTTAAAATATGTGTAAATATGAGAATGAGAAGTAAGTAAATGCTTAATTGTAATTAATAGATGCTATGTGATATTCATGAAAGAGAAATATACTATATGTGTAAGTGAAGTGAATTGGGATTATGTCATTTGTATATGAACAAATGAGTACAATGTGTTTCATAAAATGTATATGTGAAATGGTTATGAATCCTAAATGAATGTATTAAATTATATTTGATTCATGAGTTGTATTTATTTGTATATGACTTACTAAGCTTTCAAAAGCTTACTTTGTGTGTGTTTTCAATTGTTTTATAGATATCGAAGCTACCAGGAGCTCAAGGATCGTCGAGGATCATCATCACATTATCAAACTTAACTTTGGTATCTTTTGAAAGTGTGAATATCTAAGTATGGCATGTATAGTCTAGTTAAATTGAGATATGTTTTGAGTTGTGAATATTTAGCCATGTGATATGGCTTGGTTTTGGTTCTGTTTATGAATGAATTTTGGTATGTGCTTATTTGAGAAATTGTTAATATTTTGGCATGAGATTAAATGTAGTAAATTGAAGTTATGAAACATATGTTTTGATTATGAATTGGTTGTAAATTTGGTATGAAATGATTTGGTTTTGAACTTGTAGGGAGGACCCAAAATTTGGGTGGCATATTGGCCTTGTAAATGGCCTATTTTGTGCCCATACAGGCAGAGACACGGACGTGTGTCTCTGCCGTGTCGCTCGAGGGCCACTTCAAAGTGAGCCTGGACAGACCACACGGTCGCACACACAGGCGTGTGCTAGGCTGTGTGGCCAAGACAGTAACCTCCCTAATTTTTACACGGCCTAGCACATGGGCGTGTCTTGTGGCCATGTGGTGAAGTCAATATATATGCCATGTTTTGCCATAGCCTAAACACACGGGCATGTCTAATGTCATGCGAATGCCATGTGAGGCACATGGCCTGTTCACACGGGCGTGTGATATTTAAAATGTTGGAAATTTTCTAAGTTCTGAAATTTTTATATGTTTCTCAATTTATTCTCAAATGCATAATTAGAGCCTTGTATGCTTGATTTAAGTACATATTGAATGTGATTGAATGATATTGATTAAGATAAGATGTTATCGAATAAATAATTGTTCTGAACTGAGTTAGAAGTCTGGTAATGCCTCTTAACCTCTTCTGATGACGGTTACAGGTTAGGGGTGTTACATATGTCGTGACACATCAGGACCTATGTCGCGACATAAAAGTCAGTATACTCCTCTTCAAGAGGTCTTTAGGGGTGTGTCGCGAGACCCTTAAGTTGTGTCGTGACATTGAAGGCAGTCTCAGAAGTTCTCCATTCGACTCTTTATATTGCCACATTGAGCCTTTCGTGTTACAACATCATGACCAGTATCAGATTAACATTCCTTTTAGTAGTCTCCCACACACTTGCAAAGTTCATTAGCTCACCCTTGGGCCTCATTCGTCCCCTAAGGTCAATAAAAGATTCAATTTGCATATTTTATTGGATTTAGTTAAACTTACTAAAACATAAGTAAAACCAAATGATAATGCTTGTTTTCAATCTGCTACACCAGATTGCGATAGATCAATAGCCAAGGGATATTACGACACACCCCTGAAGCTACCCTGGAACCATGCATACTACCTTCATTTTCGTGACACAGTGATTAGGGTGTCATGACATTGGCCTTGTATGGGAAGGACTTATGAACCAGGGGCAATTTGGTCTGTATAATGGAAATTAAAATAGGAGAAGGTTAGCTGACCTAGGTTTGAAGACAACAAAAACCCAAGGTCAGCTGACCTAGGTTTGAGGACGACAAATAACAAAGGTTAACTGACTTAGGTTTCAGGACAACAAGAACCCTAAATCTATAAATAGACTCTTAAAACACTTGTTGAAGGATAAAGTTTTCAGTTTTTTTCTTTCTTTTATGCTTTAGGTTTATTTTTAGTTCTTTTCTTTTAGTGTTCTTCAAAAAACTTGCTTTGTAGACGAGATCGACTCATGAGGATTTTTAGTGCTTCAATATTTAAATACAAAATAGGATACTCTAAACTCTACTCTATTTTTTTTTATATTTTGTGCATATATTTTATATCAAGTTTACTATGTTTATAATCCTTTTATAGGGGATTAGCGAGTAAAGGTGTGATTAATAGATTATTATGTAGGGTTTTCTTAATGGATCAGCTGTTTGGGAGAGGAAGAACTTAAACCCCAATATTGACGACCCTATGAAATCATTTAGGTAGGAATTAATCCAAACTTGGCATGGCCTATCCGTGAAGAATTTTGCCTTGAATTGGTCTAGACTATGAGGTCGAGAGATAATTAGTTCTTACAAGCTCATTAGTTTAGTGAAAGATCAAGAGATCCTGCTAGGGTAAGGACTAGTTGATTGATTAGAAACTCAAAATAAGAATTAGTTATGATCATCGAAGCAAGGTAATCACCCATGCCTAGGATTGATTATGTTTATAAATTAGTTTTTCGAAGTCTTTTTTATTTAGGTTTTTTTATTTCCTTATTTATAAAAAACAAAATATTTTTCTTTTATGTTTTATCATAATATAATTTGTTTAAAGTACTAATTAAATCTATTTATGTGTAGGTTAGAATTAATTTAATACTCACCTCCCTTGGGTATATCCTCAAAGTACTTATCTACTTCGTTGTAAAAACTATATTACAATCTGACTCATATACTTGCGAACACTGCCTCGATTTCATATCTTTTAGTTGTAGTATTTACACTTTGGACATTAGTATGTCGGAGATGGTCAAGAAATTAATTAATCACACTTCCAATCGCTAATCCCCCATAAGAGGATTAGCTCCTCATGAATTTCAGAAACAATATTGTAACGCCCCGATTTTTGGGCCTAGAAGTAATGGGCCTTGAGTCTGGGTTCGGGTGGAAGACGGCCCGAATAATTTGAATGTTATTGTTTTTATTATTTTTATTATTATTACGTATGTTTAGTGTAGCAATTAAATAAATTACGAAAGGTTATGGTGTGGGGAAAAGGTTCAGGGCTCGGCCTATAGCTTTAGCAAAATTCTTAAATTTTGCCTCTTAAGGGAATCTAGGCAATAGGCATTATTAATAGTTTGGTCTGAGTTTTAGCACAAGCAGGCATTTGGCCCAGTGGCTAAGGACGCTAGGAGAGCATGGGATGTGTCTGGGTTCAAGGCACGGCATGCGCAAATAGTTGTTTTTTTACAACGAAGGATTGCCGCAAGGAGGCCTTATAAATATCTCGGGAGGAAAGGTGACACAAAAGAGGCACGTGGTCAAGTGGCAAGGAGGCGTTAAGAGTGTGCATGTGGTTAGAGGTTCGAGTCTGGTAAGTAGTGATATTCTATTTTATTTTTAAATGAACCAAGAGCTTCAGTGCAGTGGCAGCAGCGTGCTAGGCCTACCGAGAGGTTATGAGTTTGATTCCAGGGGAAGGTGAATTCTGTTTTATTTTTAAACGGGCTAGAACTGAAGCGGATTAAAGGTTAAAATTAATTGTCACCATATATTAGTAAAACAAGAAGCGTGGTGCAATGGCCAGCAGCTTGGGAGAAGGCGCAAAGGCACAGGGCGGACGGAGGTCTGGGGTTCAAGCCTCATCTTGCACACGTAAGGTTGGGATTTTTTGCTGCACGTATGGGGAAAGAGTTAGGGTCTAATCAAGAGTCTTGGCAAAATGCTGAATAGGTGCAAGCGGTGGGCTGATCGGTTAGGAGTTTGAATAAAATTCAAAGATTGAAGTTAGGCAAAAATAAAGGAGCAATTCAGGGAATTGGAATTTAGGAAGAATTCCTATGCCGATATACACTCATTCAGACATAGCTAATAAGTGCCATATATCTTTGGCCTTTAGGATATATTTTTTCTTTTTTCTTTTTTGGGGTAGGGGGTGTCGTTTCTGACAATTCTTTTCTCTTCTTTTTTTCTCCTCTCTTCATCTATTTTTTCCTCTTCTTCTTTTCCTCTATAGCCGAATCTTTCTACCATTCTACTCAACTCCACTTCCTTACCATTTGTTTCTAAGCCTTATAGCCGATTACCATAAAAGCCGAAATCTCGAAAGCCTATTTTTTTCTGTGTCGATTTCTCCTAGCCAAACCCTCTGATTCTTCTTCATCTTTTTGGCGAGATTCTCTCATTCTCTGAACCCCAAAGTCCTGTCGACAAAACCACTGCAAAACCCTCATATTTAATCTTTCTCTTCACTATTTCAAAAAGTCAAAAACCCCATAGTCATTGGGACATAGCCGAATCTTTAGACCTTTAAAGATTTGATTTCTGCTAACATTTGAGGGGTTAGATCTGCATCAGAATTGAATAGGAATTAAAGTGGAATCGTTGACTGAAGGAACCGGTGGTAAGTTTTCGAATATATTCTTTATTTCAGGTTTTAGAAAAGCCGAAACCCCTAAAGGCTTAGGGAGGCTGTCGATTGGGCCCTATGGCTCTTAGGGTTGTGACAATTGTTTTATTGTGATGATACTGTGATCTAGAGGCTGCTGATCGGAGGCTTGAATAGGTGGAATGACTGGATCTAAACCTAGTCGCTAGATTCGGAAAAAGGTAGGATCTCTAGTGCCTAAAGTGTTAATGGCCGACTTTTGGGTAAGGAGTTTTATATACAAGTTGTTATGGATTCATAGTTAACTTATTGGTAACTGACTGTAGGCAACTAGTGTGTGTGGAACTCATCAGCGTTTCATCGCAAGCAAGTGTGTAAACGACACTCACTCATAGACTAGATCGGCAAAAGCCGAAAAGCTGAAATGCCGAAAAGTCGGTATTTTATGGACTTGCGAGCGTGTGAGCGCTCGTGAGATGGTTTGGTTGTCAATCCTGGTAATCTCAAGTGATACGATTGCAGAGTGCACAATTTCGTGCACTTCGGTATATTTGGGCTTAATGGGCCGAAAATGAGTAAATGGGCCAACGGGCCCAATTCGGTAAGAACACTCGGTAAGTGTTTCTGTTAGTACGTGAATGGTGGAAATGTGCATGTAAACCCTAAAATAGAAGAATTTACTAAAATACCCTAAGTATGAAAATTACCATTATACCCCTAGGTGCAAAATGACTCTTATACCCCTAGGGTTGATTTTGACTAAAATGCATGATATTTTGATTCTGTTTGTTGTATGCCATGACATGTATATCTGTTGCATGGTATATGGGTTATAATGATGGAGGCATCGTTCTGGTGGCTCTACCACAAATATCTGTTTCTGGTGGCTCTGCCACAAATATCTATTTCTGGTGGCCCTGCCACAATTATCTGTATCTGGTGACTCTGTCACAATATCTGTTTTGGCAGCCATGCAGCATACTTGTGACGTGTAGACGGATGGGTGGGTCGAGTAGTCTCCCCACATGGTGTAAGGTTGGCACGTGGGTGTATACGGATGGATATGGGTTGTAACACCCCGTACCCGAGACCGTTGCCGGAGTCGGACACGAGGGGTTCACAGACTAAATTCGCTTACTATCGCAGTCCATTTTAAAATTTTCCAGGCAGTTGGCTAACTGCGACACTGTCACCTTAAAAATCATATATTGAGTTTCACAACTCGAAAATCAGTTTCGTAATTTTTCCCTGAAACTAGACTCATATTCCCATCTACATATTTTTTTTCTAGAATTTTTGGTCCGGCCAATTAGTACAGTTTATTAGTCAAATTCTCCCATGTTACAGGGATCGACTACACTGACCTTTGCGCATTACGACTTGGATATCTCCCTGCACGGAGCCTCAATACTGATACCGTTTGTTTCTATAGAAACTAGACTCAGAGAGGAATCTATACATCTATGGCATGACTCCTAATTATCTCTGGTTAATTTATAATGAATTTCCAAAGTTGGAACAGGGAATCCAGAAACCGTTCTGACCCTGTCTCACGAGAACCTGAATATCTCTTAACATACTGTCCATATGATCATTTCGTTACTTTCCTATGAAAATAGATTCATCAAGGTTCGTTTACATAATTTATTCATTATTTAATTTCAATCCTACTATTTTTAGTGATTTTCCAAATCTACATCACTGCTGCTGCCAGCATCTGCCTTTAAGGTAGACTTTACCTATTTCATAGTTTCCATGATTCAACTAGCCCTTTTAGCATAAATAGCACAAATTATGATAGTGATTAACCATTCCATACCAAATGATTATAACATTATGCTCAAACATATATAAGCCATTTTCGCATGGCTATATACATTAACCAAAATATTCTTCCGCTACTAGTCTATTTTATACATGCCATAAGATAATCCAAAACATAGCAGTACCAAACAGTGGATAGTGATAGTGTGACTAGTTGCTGACGATCCCCGAGCCTGTAGCTTCGCAATGAGATCTATAAAACAGAGGAAACAGAGTAAACGGAGTAAGCATTACAATGCTTAGTAAGTTTTAAGCAGTGTCAACAGATAACATCAAATTATAACATAGTTGTTCGTATTTTTATTTCACTCTTCCTTCGGGCATACCATCCCTTTACTGAATATGCACATCTCATCATATACAATAGGCAGATAAACTTTCACATAAAAGTGAGCTCATGTGACATAGATATATCGTATGATTTCACATCACCTCTCACACTGAACCGATGTCACATAATCATAGGAATAGTCTCATAGATTGCTCTCGTATGCATCACATAACTACCTTATGATTTAGTGCAAATCAAGCTCACATATAAACTTGGAGTACATACCTGTTTAACCTTTCGCATTGAATATATTTATAAGCAATTCTTATTACGAAGTCTTACCCGGACATAATCTCCACACGAAGTTATCGGGTCTTACCCGGACAAAATTCCCACACGTAGTCATCGGGCCTTTAGAGCTTGGATATAGTACGAGCACAAAGCTTACGGACATTAATCAGTGATAATATTCTCGCATAAAGCCTGCGGGGTTTTAACCCGGATATAGTACTGACACAAATGCCCTTCGGGACTTATCACATTTATGCACTTTCACATCCATCACGTTGGCCACTCGGCCCTGTCCCATATATACACTTTCACGTTCATCACATCGGCCATTAGGCCTTATCACATATATACACTTTCACATTCATCACATCGGCCATTAGGCCTTATCACATATATACACTTTCACATTCATCACATCGGCTATTAGGCCTTATCACACATATACACTTTCACATTCATCACATCGGCTATTAGGCCTTATCATACATATACACTTTCACATTCATCACATCGGTCATTAGGCCTTATCACATATATACACTTTCTTGGCTGAATCTACATCTATCATTTTCCAATATCACAATTTAGAATTCACGTATGGGTTTAATCAATAGCTTATGAGCAACTAGAACAAGTTTATCAAGGTTTACAACACAATCTCAAATTCAGCACAAGCTGTTTTTCCTGAGCAATAGTCACTAAATCATTTATAACTGGAGCTACAAAACTCCAAATCACTTTTTGTTAATTTTTCCTGAATATAGACTCGTATATCTTCCATCCATAAAATTTCCAGAATTTTAGGTTTGGCCAATCAATACCAGATTTTTCTTAAAGTTTCCCCTGTTTCACTGTTTGACTAATCTGACCACTCTTCACTACGAATCAAATTTCTCATTTTACAGAATTCAAAATGTGTTGTATTTGATTTCATTTGAAACTAGGCTCATTAAGGAGTCTAAGCATATAAATTTTATCTTATAACCATTTTTGTACAATTTATAATGATTTTCTAAAAACCGAACAGGGGATTTCGGAGTCATTCTGACACCGTCTCACACAACTTTAAATATCTCATTATCGGAAATTCCTTTGTTACACGGTTTCTTTTATAAGAAACTAGACTCATTAAGCTTTAATTTCATGTCTCATTCAGCCTCTAATTCAAGTCCATAAATTTATGGTGATTTTCTAAAGTCACGTTACTGCTGCTGTCCGAAGCAGACTATTTCAAATTACCCTTAAATTCCCAAGCTCAAACACTTAAGAACTTACCATTTGAGCTTAGAACATATCATGGCCACATCATATCTTATTAAATCAACTCATCATGTCCTATTATAATTGAATTTACTCAACGTTTAAACACTTAAAACTTACCTCGGATATTTTGAATAGTTGCGGATAGACTACTCGATTGCTTTTTCTTTTCCTTTATCTGATTTTGACCCTCTTAGCCCTTGAGCTTGATTCAAACAAATAGATCTTATTTAATAACTTATCGAATTAGCTATTCGATTAAATACATGTATATTATACAATTAAGTGCGAATGATTTTATTAACTAGTTATTCAAGCATTATACACATGCTCTACTCATGCCCCATCGAACATAATACTAGCTTAATACCTTGCATATTAGGATTTCATAGACATCATTTAGTTTCACATAATACACATATTGTCCCAAATCGACACAAGAGTCAAACGCATCACTCAAAATGCCGAAATCCAATTAAGTCTACCATTATAACATTATCATATTTATGTACTTGGTAAGTTTGGTTTGAACACGTTTGGCACTAGGTGTCCAACCACATATTCCTTGAACACTAAACTCAATTTATAATATTTCCTAATTAAAACATTTAACACCGACTAGACATGTTTACAAGCCTAGGCTGAATATTATTTTAGACATTCGAGAAATCATTTCTCAAGTCAACTAAATTTTGTATATCACACTCAAATATTCACACTAGTTTATTTTAACATTATAGCTGAAACCCTTAATTGACTAACACAACCTCTTAATTCAATATAAACACGCATACATATATATATACAGCCTAAATCCCTTTCTTAACTCGTGATTCACTAACTTGGGAGTTATTTTCTAACAAATTTTAACTTACTCTAATATCGAATGCTACTCAAGCTTTAAGCTCATGTCCTTTCATTATTAAGCAAATGTTATAACATAACTAACATCCCTTTTTCAATTTGAACATCAACACATAAAGAAATTAAACACAAAGATTCATAGCCGAAACCTATACATAACATCATTCAAGGTTTAATCCCCTAAATTCATGCACAAAGCCGAACCTATTGAGAGATGTATATAAAACAATATCTAGTTAGTACATTCAAGCACCTACGGCATTCCCTTCAATTTAATACTAAGACAAACCAAAAGATTTATTCATGTAAATTCAAAAATTTCAAGTTCATCTCTTTCACATATAAATACCAAAAATTAAGTATTTACTAGCTTAAACTCTATTAAACCTTAAAACATCAATCTATCCCCTACCATTTTCCCCCATGGCCGAATGCTCAAGACACCATAAAACTAAAAATTTTGTCATGGGCTATGTAATGAACTTAATATCTAACTCAAAATATGCTAAAAAATCCATAAGCTAACATGAATTTCTCACCTTATTCATGACTTAGAATCACCGAATGGTTGCTCCCTCTCTCCCTCTTAGAATCGGCCAAGAAGAAACAAGAATAAAGACTTGTTTCTTTCACCCCTTTCCTTCTTTTCTTTACTTTATTTCTAACCTTTTATTTTATTCCATCCTCCATACTAATATGGCACCTAGTTAATTAAAGTTAATATAAAATTCACACTTGATTATACAATTTGTAGCATGGCCGGCCACTACCTATAGTTTGGCTAATTTGACATGCAAGGACAAGCACTTTCCCACATATACTAATAGGCCACTTTAGCACTTGCCTAGCATATTTCTAAATTGTCTCACATAAGTCCCTACTAATAATTTTCACATACACTGACCAAATTGAAGTATGAAACTATCACACAAGCATTTACTCACATCATAAACACAGAATATAACCTTTAATTATTTATAAGACTCGGTTTCGTGGTCCCGAAACCACTTCCCGACTAGGGTCAAATTAGGGGTGTCACAACTCTTCCCCCCTTTAGGGATTTTCGTCCCCTAAAATTTCTACCGATGCATAGTTTAGGATAACGTCCTCTTATTGAATTATATTCATATAAACATTAGCTCATCGATGGCAATTGTAATTCATTATTGATTTCGCATCGATCTATAAAATCATTTTCTTATCTTAAAACAAATACATAAACATTTCTACAAGTATGCACATATATCTCATTTTCTTGATTTCATAAGTAATAATCACTTAATTTAATTCACAATTGCATCTCAAACACATATTAAGCACATATTAATATGTATAATTCACATCATCAACCCACATATTTGTAACCCACATTTTCATTCATGAATAAGCTGTAACCTAACCGAAAGTACACATATACTCAAACATCCCAATAAATATCCTTTATAACTTTATCACATCTCAATATTCAACTTAACTCATTTCCAAAAGAAAAGTCAACTTCCACGTACCTGAACATTTAGTTCATTTAGCACATTAAATCATAGTTAACGTTACCCGTATACAGTCGAATAGGCATAAAGCCTAATATAATACACTGGCATGAGATTTATTCTAGCGCATAACTCGTATATCCAAAATTATCAACATTCATCAAAAATTCTTTCAAACTTTCGAATGTCGAAACTTAATCAAAATAGTTTCTTGAAAAAAAAAGATTAACAAAATAGTGTCCATTCAGCAGTAGCACATATAGCTCTTACAATGCCATATCCTAGATATGGTCTTACATATTCTCACATATCGAGCCGATGCCATGTCTCAGACATGGTCTTACACACTATCTCAAATCAATGCCTTCGTCCCAAACGAGGTCTTACATGAATTCCACTTCACACACTTAGTGCCCACTGACCGATCTCGCACTTATAGTGCTCGGTTAAAGGAATTCGCACACACACAGTGCCTCTAATTATTCACATACATAGCGCTCTTATTAATTCGTTAATACACATTGATATGACTTAACCAAGTCTATAAACATCATGTATGTACACTTTTAAACATATCATCTCATTTAAATTTGAATTTGTATAGTGATGAGCACTTAAACTTTGCTCAAATTACCGGCACGAAGCCTACTAGGCACGAAGGCCCGAATACACGTCACCAGCATGATTACTCTTCGAGGTTTAGCACGGATATATTACTAGCACGAATGCTCTTCGGAACTTAGCCCGGATACATCACTAGCACGAATGCTCTTCGGAACTTAGCCCGGATACATCACTAGCACGAATGCTCCTCGGGACTTAGCCCGGATACATCACTAGCACGAATGCTCCTCGGGACTTAGCCCGGATATATCACTAGCACGAATGCTCCTTGGGACTTAGCCCGGATACATCACTAGCACGAATGCTCTTCGGAACTTAGTCCGGATTTAGTAACTCGCACCAATGCCTTCGGATCTTAGTCTGGATATGGCCACTTAGCACAAAGCCTTTGGGACTTAGCCCGGACATCATTCAAATAACCATGCACATTTAACAATAAATCATGGCACGTTCGTATTTCATTTTCGTTAGCAAAACTCAAACACAAGACACTTATCATTCTTGCAATTTCGGCTCAATAGCCACACACAAAGAGCATGATTTTGATTTGCTTAAAACATGATCTAATCAAATCATAATTTAAGCTCTTTTACTCAAGAACTTACCCCTTTCCGCTGTCCGAAATCGACTTGGTAAGGTCGCACACTTAATATAAATAATTGATAGAAAATATATATATAGTGGGTTCGCACACATAGTGCTTAATAATCAACCACGCACACTTAGTGCCATGTACTTTAAACTCGCACACTTAGTGCCATGCATTTCAAGCCCGCACACTTAGTGCCAATCTCACAACCGTGAACACTTATTGCCTGCACACTTAGTGCCAATCTCGCAACCGTGAACACTTATTGCCCGCACACTTAGTGCCAATCTCACAACCGTGAACACTTATTGCCCGCACACTTAGTGCTGAAAACCAACCACTCTATACGCTTCACTGCCTTTTTACATTCGACAATTTCGTCTCTACATACATATACACATATAGCAATACACATTAGTATATCATTTACATTACTTGAATACAAACACAACATGCTTATCGACCATTCAACTTCCAGTTCCATAGCCACATACAAAAATCACATTTATAGTCATAACACTCCTTCAAAATTGCATCACTTATACCCTTATAATTCAATCCAAATCGAAATTCAAATACGAGTACATGATACGTACCTGATCAACTTAATAATTTAGGCATATCTAAATGAAGTTATATCGCAAATTCTCATAGTCAGAAGCTTGCTACAGCTCGATCGGGATCAAGATTCATTACAATACAGCAACCACATTTTCATAGCCAAAAGTCATCACACTATCATTTTATCACTTTATGGCATGTATAAATAGACTCACGCGTGCTACCTTAGTCCTAGAATCGACTAAACCGTAGCTCTGATACCAATAAAATTGTAACACCCCGTACCCGAGACCGTTGCCGGAGTCGGACACGAGGGGTTCACAGACTAAATTCGCTTACTATCGCAGTCCATTTTAAAATTTTCCAGGCAGTTGGCTAACTGCGACACTGTCACCTTAAAAATCATATCTTGAGTTTCACAACTCGAAAATCAGTTTCGTAACTTTTTCCTGAAACTAGACTCATATGCCCATCTACATATTTTTTTCTAGAATTTTTGGTCGGGCCAATTAGTACAGTTTATTAGTCAAAGTCTCCTATGTTACAGGGATCGACTACACTGACCTTTGCGCATTACGACTTGGATATCTCCCTGCACAGAGCTTCAATACTGATGCCGTTTATTTCTATAGAAACTAGACTCAGAGAGAAATCTATACATGTATGGCATGACTCCTAATTCTCTCTGGTTAATTTATAATGAATTTCCAAAGTTGGAACAGGGAATCCAGAAACCGTTCTGACCCTGTCTCACGAGAACCTGAATATCTCTTAACATACTGTCCATATGATCGTTTTGTTACTTTCCTATGAAAATAGATTCATCAAGGTTCGTTTACATAATTTATTCATTATTTAATTTCAATCCTACTATTTTTAGTGATTTTCCAAATCTACATCACTGCTGCTGCCAGCATCTGCCTTTAAGGTAGACTTTACCTATTTCATAGTTTCCATGATTCAACTAGCCCTTTTAGCATAAATAGCACAAATTATGATAGTGATTAACCATTCCATACCAAATGATTATAACATTATGCTCAAACATATATAAGCCATTTTCGCATGGCTATATACATTAACCAAAATATTCTTCCGCCACTAGTCTATTTTATACATGCCATAAGATAATCCAAAACATAGCAGTACCAAACAGTGGATAGTGATAGTGTGACTAGTTGCTGACGATCCCCGAGCCTGTAGCTTCGCAATGAGATCTATAAAACAGAGGAAACAGAGTAAACGGAGTAAGCATTACAATGCTTAGTAAGTTTTAAGCAGTGTCAACAGATAACATCAAATTATAACATAGTTGTTCGTATTTTTATTTCACTCTTCCTTCGGGCATACCATCCCTTTACTGAATATGCACATCTCATCATATACAATAGGCAGATAAACTTTCACATAAAAGTGAGCTCATGTGACATAGATATATCGTATGATTTCACATCACCTCTCACACTGAACCGATGTCACATAATCATAGGATTAGTCTCATAGATTGCTCTCGTATGCATCACATAACTACCTTATGATTTAGTGCAAATCAAGCTCACATATAAACTTGGAGTACATACCTGTTTAACCTTTCGCATTGAATATATTTATAAGCAATTCTTATTACGAAGTCTTACCCGGACATAATCTCCACACGAAGTTATCGGGTCTTACCCGGACAAAATTCCCACACGTAGTCATCGGGCCTTTAGAGCTCGGATATAGTACGAGCACAAAGCTTACGGACATTAATCAGTGATAATATTCTCGCATAAAGCCTGCGGGGTTTTAACCCGGATATAGTACTGACACAAATGCCCTTCGGGACTTATCACATTTATGCACTTTCACATCCATCACGTTGGCCACTCGGCCCTGTCCCATATATACACTTTCACGTTCATCACATCGGCCATTAGGCCTTATCACATATATACACTTTTACATTCATCACATCGGCCATTAGGCCTTATCACATATATACACTTTCACATTCATCACATCGGCTATTAGGCCTTATCACACATATACACTTTCACATTCATCACATCGGCTATTAGGCCTTATCATACATATACACTTTCACATTCATCACATCGGCCATTAGGCCTTATCACATATATACACTTTCTTGGCTGAATCTACATCTATCATTTTCCAATATCACAATTTAGAATTCACGTATGGGTTTACTCAATAGCTTATGAGCAACTAGAACAAGTTTATCAAGGTTTACAACACAATCTCAAATTCAGCACAAGCTGTTTTTCCTGAGCAATAGTCACTAAATCATTTATAACTGGAGCTACAAAACTCCAAATCACTTTTCGTTAATTTTTCCTGAATATAGACTCGTATATCTTCCATCCATAAAATTTCCAGAATTTTAGGTTTGGCCAATAAATACCAGATTTTTCTTAAAGTTTCCCCTGTTTCACTGTTTGACTAATCTGACCACTCTTCACTACGAATCAAATTTCTCATTTTACAGAATTCAAAATGTGTTGTATTTGATTTCATTTGAAACTAGGCTCATTAAGGAGTCTAAGCATATAAATTTTATCTTATAACCATTTTTGTACAATTTATAATGATTTTCTAAAAACCGAATAGGGGATTTCGGAGTCATTCTGACACCGTCTCACACAACTTTAAATATCTCATTATAGGAAATTCCTTTGCTTACACGGTTTCTTTTATAAGAAACTAGACTCATTAAGCTTTAATTTCATGTCTCATTCAGCCTCTAATTCAAGTCCATAAATTTATGGTGATTTTCTAAAGTCATGTTACTGCTGCTGTCCGAAGCAGACTATTTCAAATTACCCTTAAATTCCCAAGCTCAAACACTTAAGAACTTACCATTTGAGCTTAGAACATATCATGGCCACATCATATCTTATTAAATCAACTCATCATGTCCTATTATAATTGAATTTACTCAACGTTTAAACACTTAAAACTTACCTCGGATATTTTGAATAGTTGCGGATAGACTACTCGATTGCTTTTTCTTTTCCTTTATCTGATTTTGACCCTCTTAGCCCTTGAGCTTGATTCAAACAAATAGATCTTATTTAATAACTTATCAAATTAGCTATTCGATTAAATACATGTATATTATACAATTAAGTGCGAATGATTTTATTAACTAGTTATTCAAGCATTATACACATGCTCTACTCATGCCTCATCGAACATAATACTAGCTTAATACCTTGCATATTAGGATTTCATAGACATCATTTAGTTTCACATAATACACATATTGTCCCAAATCGACACAAGAGTCAAACGCATCACTCAAAATGCCGAAATCCAATTAAGTCTACCATTATAGCATTATCATATTTATGTACTTGGTAAGTTGGGTTTGAACACGTTTGGCACTAGGTGTCCAACCACATATTCCTTGAACACTAAACTCAATTTATAATCTTTCCTAATTAAAACATTTAACACCGACTAGACATGTTTACAAGCCTAGGCTGAATATTATTTTAGACATTCGAGAAATCATTTCTCAAGTCAACTAAATTTTGTATATCACACTCAAATATTCACACTAGTTTATTTTAACATTATAGCTGAAACCCTTAATTGACTAACACAACCTCTTAATTCAATATAAACACGCATACATATATATATACAGCCTAAATCCCTTTCTTAACTCGTGATTCACTAACTTGGGAGTTATTTTCTAACAAATTTTAACTTACTCTAATACCGAATGCTACTCAAGCTTTAAGCTCATGTCCTTTCATTATTAAGCAAATGTTATAACATAACTAACATCCCTTTTTCAATTTGAACATCAACACATAAAGAAATTAAACACAAAGATTCATAGCCGAAACCTATACATAACATCATTCAAGGTTTAATCCCCTAAATTCATGCACAAAGCCGAACCTATTGAGAGATGTATATAAAACAATATCTAGTTAGTACATTCAAGCACCTACGGCATTCCCTTCAATTTAATACTAAGACAAACCAAAAGATTTATTCATGTAAATTCAAAAATTTCAAGTTCATCTCTTTCACATATAAATACCAAAAATTAAGTATTTACTAGCTTAAACTCTATTAAACCTTAAAACATCAATCTATCCCCTACCATTTTCCCCCATGGCCGAATGCTCAAGACACCATAAAACTAAAAATTTTGTCATGGGCTATGTAATGAACTTAATATCTAACTCAAAATATCCTAAAAAATCCATAAGCTAACATGAATTTCTCACCTTATTCATGACTTAGAATCACTGAATGGTTGCTCCCTCTCTCCCTCTTAGAATCGGCCAAGAAGAAACAAGAATAAAGACTTGTTTCTTTCACCCCTTTCCTTCTTTTCTTTACTTTATTTCTAACCTTTTATTTTATTCCATCCTCCATACTAATATGGCACCTAGTTAATTAAAGTTAATATAAAATTCACACTTGATTATACAATTTGTAGCATGGCCGGCCACTACCTATAGTTTGGCTAATTTGACATGCAAGGACAAGCACTTTCCCACATATACTAATAGGCCACTTTAGCACTTGCCTAGCATATTTCTAAATTGTCTCACATAAGTCCCTACTAATAATTTTCACATACACTGACCAAATTGAAGTATGAAACTATCACACAAGCATTTACGCACATCATAAACACAGAATATAACCTTTAATTATTTATAAGACTCGGTTTCGTGGTCCCGAAACCACTTCCCGACTAGGGTCAAATTAGGTGTGTCACATGGGTTGGGTTTTCTGCATGCTTTATATATCTGTTCTGTTTCTGTTATGGGCCTATGGGCTTCTTTCTGAATTCTGTATAGGGCTAAGGCCCAACTTAATCCGTTTCTGTGGTTTGAACCGATTTGGACTATGGTTGGGTTAATTTACAAACTGAGTTTCCCCAATCTCACCCCTTAATTTTATCCATGCAGGTAACCCCCAACCATAGTGGACTTGGAGCTGTAAGGGATTCGGAGTGGCCACACGTACTGCAAACTTGATTTTCTTCTTATAATTTAATTAGTTTCATTTAATTTTATGATTTGGGTTTTCAGTTGTAATAAGGCCGCTTTAATTATTTTAAATGGTTTTAATATGTTTTACTAGAATAGGTATGATATTATCTTAATCGCTGAAACTGATTAGTTTTAGGGCACATTTTCAAAAATAGTAATTGATTTTAAAATATCACAACAACAAAGCAAAACTTCCGCAATGAAAACATTTTCTAAAATTAATCATTTTTCCTTAAACCGGACTTAATTGAATTGGTTTCCTAAGAACATACTCTAAGTTAAGGTGTGGCAATGGTAGTGTGCATGTCTAGGATTGGATCCGAAGGGAGCTTGGTACTTAAACAGTCCGATGGACTCACCTCCTCTTTTCTGGTTTCCTACTTGGTGCTCAGCTTCCATTCACTTTAACCTATAACGAAAATACTCTCTAAATGCTAAGAAAGATTTTAGATAAAACATGAGTTTTTCAGTAACGCTTCAACGTGACACGCTGGATTCAGCCGTAACGTCTGGGCCGGGTTTGGGGTGTTACAAATATAAACTTGATAAAATAAATAAACTTTTTGGAAGAATCAAGAATAAAAGTTTAAGAAGAAATCTTGATTATATTGAATATTTGAAGAGTAGAAATCCACAAAATTTGTGTTAAATTTACAAATTAGCTTTTTAGATTAACACAAATGAAAATAACTAAAAATAAATCCTAAGTCTAAAAAGAACTAGAAACTAAAAATAAAATTATATGTTACAAAAACGATCTTTTATCAACAGTCTTATGAGTCTATTTGTAGTGCTAGGGTTGGTCATCATCCCTAGCCCTAGGTTGGGTGTCATTTTTATGCTAATTTCCATTGTGCAGACCAAAATGTCCTCAACACGTAATTTCTTCCTGTATAGAGCCAGTGTTGCTACATTCAATGCCTGTGTCGCGATGTTGAATGCATTTTGCTTTGGCTTAGGTTTAGCTTTAGGGTTGTGTCATTACATCCACTAGCTATGTCGCGACACCAAAGGTAGTCTTGGAATTTTGGCACTCTATTCACTATGTTGTGACATTGAAATCCCATGTTGCAACATGGCAACCAACCTCGAGCTTTCAGATCTTTGAATAACGTCTTACACACTCACTAAGTACGTTAGTTTTCCCTTAGGCCTTCTTCGGCCCCTAACGTCATAAAACGACTCAAATTACACTTTTTATTAAATTAAAACTAAAATTGAAAAACTATATGAAACATAAAAAGATTGCTTAAATTCAACTCCTTAAATATGAAAACTAGTTTAATCTACTACAACGAATTATGGCAGATCAAACCCCCCCACACTTAATTCATTGTTTGTCTTTAAGCAAAGAAAGATAAAAACAAAAAATAAAAGACGTCCCTTGAACAATTATGATACAAAGACTAGTTTTGGAACACATAGCAAGGACAAATCATATATATACATATAATTCTGGCATGATATGTAAACGACTTACTATTTCTATCTCAAACACATAAGTTCAGTGTATTACAAAGTATATAGACAATAAGGTGCTGAAAGATATACGTCCATCGATAAATCATGCAGGTAATTTGATTATCCTAGCAAAAACAAATATTCAATATTGTAATTTCTCAACATAATGTCAATTCATGAATAGGTTTGCCTAGGTCACATAGGACTTTTTGGCTTGTAACATTTTGAGGCTTGGGACAGGTATGAAAATAAAAAAATAGGAAGCATTAAAAAGTTTCAAGCACGAAAGTAATTTGGCATATTGTATTGTTCCCTATTATCCCTCTTAAAAACTCTTGCCCTCTCACTGTCGTATTTCTCCTTCTCTCACCTTCCGTATTTCTACATATAGGAAGTCACAGTATAATAAAGTAACTATGGTTAGCTTATGAGTTTTTGTGAACTAATGACTAAGTTTTCTAATTTTGTGACTTTATCACTTTTGAATCATTTCAACACATCTCACTCACGATGCTTTTGCTTTCATTGCTCAATTACTTTTTTCTACTTATTTTGACATTTTCTAAATTTACCTTTTATTTTGCACATTTTGGCTAAACCTATAATCACTATATCACACTTCTTCTCCCTATTTCACTCTGATTTAAAAAAAAATCCGCCATGATGTATCTACCTATCCCTTAATACGTATGGCCAAATGTCTAAATTTGTGCAATTTGGGACCAAAGAAATAGCCTATGTACAAATTATTTTGGCTCAGGTTCTATATGGAGGTTCATCAAGACTAGTTTTCTGGCTCAATATTAGTAGTAAGGATTGATGAATAGGGTTAGATTTTTCACTTTGGGTTATACCAAACAATGCCTTAGGTCATCCGTAGGTATCTCAATATTCAAAAATTTAACTATTTATCATACATACTAGCATGCTCGTTTCCCTAAATTTTCTATGTCATTTGGTATCTTCAATTACTTAATGCTTTTTTACAGTGTAATATATAGAACTTATTAGTCTAATAATTAAAAATTAAAAATCATTCACTATCATTTCAAATTTACAGTAAACACAATCAGCCTATATACATGCTCATAGAACAGACACCAAAGGGTGTTGAAAAAATAGAAGGAGTTTCTACCATAGAAGAGATCCTTGTAGAACTGACTATCCCATACACTAAGAAGGAGAACTAGGATTTTATATTCTTAGAACCATGTAGTATAAACCAGATTTTATAACACCCCTCGCCCGTATCCAACGCTAGGATAAGGTTCATGATGCTACCTGAGTTAAACTTGACCAACTGTATAAAACTAGGCCCTGAAATTTCATACAATGTAAAAACTTATCTTTTCACAAGAAATTTGTCTCGTATACAGGCTTATGAGGCCCAAAACATACATCCGGGGTAGTTCAGAACCCAACCGAGAACTCATGAAAAACTTAGGAAATTTCATACATCAAGACCTCACACGCCCTTGTGGATATAGAACACACGACCATGTGATAGGGACACGCCCATGTCCCGAACCTGTGTCTAAAAACCTGGACATTCTGCCATAACTACACGGCCCAAGCACACACCCGTGCCCTATAACTGTGTCCTTCACACAACCGAGACACACGGCCGTGTCTCTTGCCCGTATACCACTAGCATGAATACTGATTTTATGACACGGCATGGGCAGACGCCAGTGTGGCCTGCCCGTGTACTGAAATTACTTTAAAGTTTTAAGTGCAGGGGATGCACGACCATGACACACACCCATGGGGGTGAGCCGTATGTCACTCATGGTCTAGACACACGCCTGTGTGTCTCAACTGTGTGGACAAATTAGGCTATCTTCCAAGCTATTTTATCACCCATTTTGCACAACTTACACAATATCATTTCAATATGCTAATTCCATCCCAAAAGACATCAATTCATTCAAGAAGGAACATTACATGTATTACCAAAATAAATAATAGCCATCATCTATGCTTAATACAAAATGGAGGGCTTTTATCTTAAGCCAAAATACATGAACAATTTCTCAATAATACAACTTACAAGTCTAGCCCTATACATGCCACCTTCAAAAATATAAATCAAACTATATCGAATGTTGTGGCTGATAGTGTGATAGATATCTCTGACTTCAAGGGATCTTTGAACAATTTGGCAATACTGAAAGAAAAGGGAAAGGAAAGAGAGTAAGCATAAAGCTTAGTAATTTGTATATAAACAAATATACAACAATGATCTCACCATTTGCCATTGTGCTTATAGCTCAAAGGTAAACATAACTTAACTTACTCATTATCATCTACTCGAGTCTCATTTTCTAAATTAAGCTCGTTACTCATGCTTATTGTATAGGTACCTGTAACACTCGTAACATGATCATCCTTTCTTTATCAAAATTGAACTACAACTTTCACCATTGAACCATTAGGGATATTACTGGATATTCTATGAACCTTCAACATGGAATAAATTACCGATCCCATGTCCCAGACATGGTCTTATACTGGCTCTCATATATGCGTGCTGATGCATGTCCCAGACATGTCTTACACTAGCATAACTCTTAGTCGATGAGTTTCCTAGACACGTCTTACACTGGCTATCTCTGTCGAGGCCGATGCATGTCCCAGACATGTCTTACTCTAGCACTCATAATATGAGAAGTGGTAATTATAATATATAATTGGTTTAATAATTAGCTCATATTGGTAAGTTTGTTTGATGGCATAGTTTGCACTTGTGGATAGTTATGAATCATTTTGTATGATGTTAATGTAGTGATGGATGTGGTTTCGGTTGTGGCATGTTTATATAAGTTATATTATGAATATTATATTATGAATATATTATTGCTTGTGTAATTGCTCTTTTTGGTATGGTCTGTGATAGCAAAATATGACTATGTTCTATGGACGATGAGTCAGTCATTTGAGCAAGTATAGTGTATCTAGCTAATGATGTTAATTAACTACGAAATGATATACCTAGTTGAGATTTCGTTGTGATAATAGTGTGATCTATTGAGGTTAAATTTGATGACCGAATATATATGGCTAATTGATTGGTTGAGTTTATGTATTTTGGTATGAAAAATTAGCATGCAATTTAGATGTTCTTTGATTTGTTATTTGTGTTCAAAAATGTTAATGTTGCTGTAGTGCAATATGCATAACTTGGTAATAATGACAATTATATTTGATCATTTGTTGATGTTTGATAATGACTCTTATATGGATAATTGATAAGTTTTATAATATGGCTTATTTTTTATTTGATATGCGAATGTTCATAAGCATGCAAAATAAATGTACTTTTGGTTGATGTTTGTACTCAAAATGGTTCATTTTGTTTGGTAATATGGTATAATATACAAATGTATATTGATTATATTTTTAAAAGCCAATGTCGCATATGTTAATATTTAATAAACTTTGGTTGTATGATATGCTTGGTTATTAAGCACATGTTTATAAATGAGTTATTAAATACTGAAATTCTTTGAGGTATTAGGTTTCTTTAATGATAATAATGCATGAATTTTGTATGTTTTTGAAAGTAGATTATATATGACTTTGGGTTTTCATTGATAATTGTGTTATGATTAATTTTGTATGTTTTTGAAAGTAGATTATATTTGGGTTTTCATTGATAATTGTGTTATGATTTAGATTATGTATTTAATGTTTAAAAGAATTTATGTTTTAGTTATGTGAATATAACATATGTGTATATGTAAATGTTTGAGATTTATGTCTCTTCTAGTAATGCCTCGTAACACCTTTTTGGCGACCGATACGGGTTAGGGGTGTTACATTTGATTAGTATCAGAGCTACAGTTTAGTCGATTTTAGAACTAACGTAGCGCTTGTGAGTCTAGCTATACATGCCATAGTTTATATTATGATAGTGTGATAACTCTTGACATTTGAAAATGTGTTTTTGTATAGTAAATGGATCCCGATCGAGCCATGGATGACGTGGCAGATAATGCACTCACTCCTACTCAAGGGGCAACGTCGGCTGATTTTAAGTCAATTTCAAGTAGTATAAGGGAGAGCCTAAGCAAGCCTTCTTCCAGTTAATGAATGAGTGGTTCACGGAGTTTGTTCGAATGAATTCGACTGCTCAACAACCTCTACCCCCTCAAGTTCCTGTAACTTCCCAAGTTATACGAAAAGAAAAGAAAAGAAAAGCTTATTTTGAAATTAGAAATTTTTGTGAGAGAACATCGGGTAAATCATTTCAGTCTGCATCAAAGAAATTTCGAGATGATTATAGCCATTCAAAGGCTAATATGGGACACTCGAGTAGAGATCGTGCTAGATCACATTTGAGCTTTAGAACTCCAACTACTTCAATCTCTAGTGTTGAAAATGTCAGATCTGATCAACTTGAGTGCAAACATTGTGGTAAAAGACATTTGGGTATTTGTAGATTGAATAATCAAGCTTGTTTCAAATGTGGATCTTTAGATCACTTTATCCAAGATTCTCCCGAGTTGGTTGAGCAAGATATTGTGAAAAATCTGATATCGAGTAACACTTTAACCAAGAATAGATCTACCAAAACTGTGGGAAATGTGAGTAGCAGTCAGAGAGGAATTAAAGACACAATAATTTGATCTAAGGCTTGTGCACCTGTCAGAGTTTATGGTATTCACGCTTGTGAGGAGGTTTTAACCCCAGATGTTATTATTGGTACATTTATTCTCTATGATATTAGTGAAATTGCATTGATTGATCCTGGATTGAATCATTCTTATGTGCGTGAGTCCTTAGTATCCAGTAAGACTTTGCCTGTAGAGTCTGTTGACTTTTTTATTAGAATATTGAACCTTTTGGGCCGGTGTGTTCTGGTTGATAAAATGTGTAAGAATTGTCCGTTGATGGTTTGAGATTCATGTCTTTCGGTCGATTTGATGTTGTTGCCATTCAACGAGTTTGATATAATTTTGAGTATGGATCGGTTGACTTTGCACGATGTTGTTGTAAATTGCAAATGAAAGACTATTGATTTGAGATGCCAAAATGATAAGATTAATCGGATTGAGTCTAATGATCTAAATGGTTTACCGGTAGTGATATCTTTGATGTTAGCTCAGAAATATGTGAGAAAGAGTTGTGAAGCGTACTTTACTTATGTGCTTGATTCTAAAGAACTGAAAACAAAATTGAATCAATACCAGTTGTGTATAAGTATTCAGATGTATCACCTGAAGAATTACCTGGTTTGCCACTAATCCGAGAGGTAGTGTCTGATACTGAGTTAGTTCCTAGGATGACTCCGATATCGATAGTTCCATATAGAATGGTGATCGCGTGATTCGTAACAAGTAATAAATATTTATAATGAAGATCAAACCTAGACTAACTATAATCACAACGAAAAGGCAAGCACACCTATCGAACAATAGTATAGTAATGGCAAGGCTGGGATATCGTACCCAAGGGAACCAAAAGTACTAGTAATAACTATCTTTTTATTATCTAGCCTAAGAATAAAAAGGTTTGTTTTGATTAACTAACTATTTAAACTAAGAACACACAGAGAAAAGAATTGGAGAATTGCTTTTGGGAAAATCGATTGACTTGAGACAATACCTAAGGAAAAATCCACCTAGACTTTACTTGTTATTCTGGCTCCGAATCGGACGATTTATTCATTCAACTTGTTCCGTAGAGATCCCTAAGTTATGTTATTATCCCTATTCAAGACTAATAACATCTAATCCCTAGACTGAATAACTGAGACATTTCTCTAATTAACACTCTAGGGTTGCATTAACTCGATCTATGGATCCCCTTATTAAGTTTCACCCTAATCCGGCAAAATCTTGTCACCCTATTTCTAGGCGCGCAATCAACTCTGCTTAATTATGAAAAATGTACTCTTAGACATGGTCTAATCCTCCTCTGAATAAGAGCGTGTCTTGAACCAGTATCCTGGGATATCAAAACAAGAATTAAGACCACATAATTAAGAACAAGTTAAATATTTATCATACGATTCAGAAAATGATAACAAGATTCGTCTTAGGTTTCATCCCCCTTAGGTATTTAGGAGTTTAGTTCATAACTGAATAAGAAAATATCTCCGAAGAATAAAGAATACAAAACATAAAGAAAACCCAAAACTCCTAAAGGGGAATTGAGGAGAGATCTTCAGTCTTGATGATGAATCCGGCTTCCGTCTCCCTTTTTCTCCTCTTCTAGGGTGTATTTATAGGCTTTGGAATGCCTAGAAGCCCTCAAAAATGGCCTTTTCCGAATTGAACTTAACTTGGGTAGGCAAGGACACGCCCGTATGCCACAGTCGTGTGACGTGATTGCCAGGCCGTGTTCGATCCGTTAAATTACACACGGCCGTGTGGGTCAATGACTAGGCTGTGTGAATCGTGAAAGCCTTTGTCGACACCCTCGAAAGACACGGGTGTATGAGCTACCCGTGTGGCAAGGCTTAGGCCATGTCATTTTCTCGATTTCGTCCATTTTGTCCGTTTTTGGCTAGTTTTTGGCTCCTTTCACTCTCATATGCTCTCCTAACTGTAAAACATGGAATTAAAGCATTAGGAGCATCGAATTCACCAATTCTAGTGAGAAATCATCCATAAAATGCATTAAACATGGGGTAAAAATATGTATAATTTACGATTTATCATATACCACCACATTAAGCATTTTCTTGTCCTCAAGCAAAATTCTCAACTCATAATCAAAATAAATCTTTCTAAACTTATAATTCTTATCGATAATATCTCAAAATAATCTATACGTAATCATACATTGAGAATTCAACTAAAAGAACATAAAAGTTTCAAACATTCCAAGTTGAGTATTTAATCATGCAAACATAGGTGTCTCTCCACATCTAAGTAATTACCTTTGATTCAGAATATCACAGAGTTTCACATCCTCACTAAAGATTCACTCAAATTACTCGAAGTGTTTAAGGACAATAAATGAAACACTCAGTAGTCAATAATGAAAAGTCATTACCATAGGCTTGCATGAAAATCAAATCTCCACCACTATAATTTAAGATGATACATCAATCAAAAGGTCTTTAAAGGGTTGTAGTGCGGCTTGGTTAGGGGGTGTGGTCACAAGCTAAAAATAAAGGGTTAGAATCGAGATTGAGTTGAAAATTTGCCTAACTAGAAAAAGAGTTAATCTTCACTTGCGTACAACAGAGCTTCTTCTCAGAATATGGAATTACTAATATATATACATATATATGTATTTTAAGAACAAGTTAAATAATATAGACTAAATATCAAGAACAAAACATAGCTAGGCAATCCATTCAACTCAAATCTCGACAAAAATAGGGATTAATTTAGGGGATTTCTACAATAATGGGTTAAAGGTTAATATTAAGGGTAATACGATAAATGGTTTGTTAGGCTGAAGGGGGTTTACTAGGGGTTAATCAAGGAGGTAGGCTTTTCATGGCATGAGTGGGTTAATCCTAAGTGCCTTAATCATTTTGATATACCAAATCAAATGGTGTGGTCTCGACATGCATAATCAAGCAAGTTCTAGAATAACAGTGCAATACTGACGCACTCAAAGCAATAATAAAAGTGAGCATGAAAAGATGAATAGATGCTCAAAAGGCTCAAAGTAATAACTAAACTTGGGGAAACAACCTAAAATTTTGAATTCTTAAAAATCAACTCATCATGCTTGACTCTCTATTGTCTTAAAGTTTAAATAATCAATGCATAAATCCCTATGTTTTAATTCAAGATATATCAATCAAAATCATAAATTAATTAAAATTTATCCTAAATATGATATGAGAGTTTTTTCAAGAGAACAAGATGATTATTCAGGGATTTTTCTAATAATGAAATGAATACCCCCCACACTTAAGATGTACATTGCCCTCAATGTACAAAGATAGATGTTAGAGTATAAAAATAAGATAGGGAGAGAAGTGAAACTTCCTGTATGATGAATTCCTCGAACTAGAGTTTTGGAGAGTGATCGGTTTGAGAGTGGAGGAGGATACTCCTGCGATCGTAAAGGTTCATTAGGCCATAAGTCCTGCGCCAAAAGAATATTATATCTAGTGGTAGCTATGGTCATGGTCGAGCAGGACATGGTAGTCACGGAGAACCTTTCCCGGTGGAGTTGTAGTTCCTATGTGATGATGAGCTTAAGAGCTCTATATAACTGTGATAAAATCAGGAACTTTTTAGGAGATATTAGGAAGAATAAGTACTCGAAAAGAAATAACCGAAACTAATAAAAAAATAAAATTCTAAAATCTAACAAAAATAAAAAGTAATTTCAATAAAAATTAAAAACATAAAATAATAAATAAATATTTCTAAACATCTTCATCGCTGGATGGTTCATGATGTGGGACTGGCAATGAGATGTAGATATGCTGACAAATCTACTGTAAAGTAGCATCAATGTTGTCAAATCATTGAAAACACTGCTGCTCGAATCGGGTGAGGCGCTCAGAGATGTCAGCATATAAAGTCGTCGCATGAACTGGATGAGAGGGTGGTAGTGGTGGCTGAATCGGTGGGTCCTCGTGCTGTGGGGGAAATCATCAGGAATGTCCTCGTCGGTCTCCTCCTCGGTAGATTGGGCAAGACGATACTGGGGAGGGGAGGTTCCTCGGTGCCACTCGATCATCCTCATTCTAAGCATGCTCGAGATGCCTTGTGAAGACATCTACCCAGTCAATGCAGCGGCCTGCTGCTAAAGGTTGGGCCCAAAGTATTTGGAAGAGCTCTTCTTAGGGCCCTTGTGGAAACTGTAGGAGAGAGAAAATAGATGGGGAAGTGAGGATTAATGTAGGGGAAGTGGATTTTAGGATGGTTTGGGGGTTGGGGAAATGAGAAGCTTGGAAATGGTGGTCGGGATAGGGATTAGGGAGTGGAGAAGGGGAGACTTCGGCTAGGGTTTTTAAAGGGGGAAAAAGATGAACAGTGGTTTGCTTATACAGGGAAGGGCCACACGGCCTAGAGCAGCGCCCGTGTACTCTGAACGTGAGACCGTGTTTTTCGAATTTTGCAATTTAGGTCGTGCCCTGCTACTATCCCACGCCCATGTATCTTGGGCGTATGTGGCACACGTCCATGTCACATAGTCGTGCCTAGCTTTGTTCGCTTCTTCCATGCCCATGTGTTAGGGTACCACGCCCGTGTATTGTTGTCTAGGGCTTCATGGGACGGGTGTGTCTCACACCCGTGTCAAAGAAACAGAACCGAGCTTTGCCCCTGGCAAGCTCGTGTTTTTCCATTCCCTCGCCCGTGTTCACCTATCAAGTTCACCCACGGCCATGTCGCACGGCCATGGGGATTTATCGCATCTCGTGTTTTGGGGAAATCATTTACCCTATTCTCACACGATCGTATAGCACGGCCGTGTTTCCCTCCGTGTCGATCACAAGGCCTTAAGCACGGCTGTGTTTTCATCCGTGTGGAGCTGGGAACCTGTGCTTCAAATACCCTGTTAGTGACCTAAATGTTTAAAACTTGAATTTAAAAATTATTTAAAATAATTTAAAATTGTTAGTACTCAGGTTGCCTCCCGAGAAGCGCTTGTGTATAGTCTAAGCTTGACCGTTACCTTGTTGGTATATTCAGGGCGGTCTGTAGAGTCATAGCTCCTCTCGATCGACTTTAAAATCCTCACCATTATAAAGTTTGAGATGGTGTCCATTTTTTTGAAAGTACCGTATGATGGGTGACTTACCTCTATTGTGCCATATGGATGAACAAATTGAATTACGAAGGGTCCTGGCCATCATGATTTTAGTTTCCCGGGAAACAATTTTAGTCTTGAGTTGTATAGTAAGATGAGATCTCCAACTTCAAATTATTTCTGTTGCTTTAAAAGAACGTCATGGCGTTGCTTTGTTGCTTTCTTGTATAGGCGTGAATTTTCGTATGCATTGGCTCGCCATTCATTTAGCTCGTTTAGCTGTATCAACCTATTTTTTTCCTACAAGTTTGGGATCAAGGTTTAGAAATTTAATAGCCCAAAAATCTTTATGCTCTAGTTTGAATGGTAGATGACAACTTTTTCCATAAACAAGTCTGTAAGGTGATGTCCTTATAGGAGTCTTAAAAGCAGTCCTGTAAGCCCATAAGGCTTCATCTACTGTTTTTGCCCAGTCTTTTCTGTTTGATTCTACTATTTTTTCAAGGATCCGTTTGAGTTCTCGGTTTGCTACTTCAACTTGTCCATTAGTTTAAGGATGGTATGGGGTGGTTGTTCTATGATGAACTCCGTATTTCTTAAGGGTTTTTTTCAAATTGGGTATTACAAAAATGAGTGCCCCTATTACTGATAATTGATCTATGTGTTCCGAATCTCGAAAAGAGTTTTTTAAGGAAACGTACTACCACTCTAGCATCATTAGAAGGTAGAGCTTGAGCTTCTACCCATTTGGACTTGTAGTCAACTGCTACTAAGATGTATTTATTTCCAATGAACTGGGGAATGGGCCCATGAAATTGATACCCTAAATGTCAAATATTTCACAAGAAAGCATATAGTTTTGAGGCATTTCATCACGTTTAGATATGTTACCTGTCCATTGGCATTTGTCACATAAAGTAACATACCTGATAGTGTCTTTGAATAACGAAGGCCAATAAACCTGATTTAAGTATTTTGTGTGCGGTCTTAGTTCCACTATAGTGTCCTCCGGTTGGCCCTAAATGGCAGTGTTCCAATATTTTTGATATTTCTGATCCTGTAGCGCATCTTCTAATGACTTGATCTGCACATCTGCGAAACAAAAATGGATCATCCCAAAAGTAGTTTTTCACATCATTAAAGAATCGCTTCTTTTGCTGGTGTGTTAACCCTTTTGGGATAATGTTAGCAGCTAAAAAATTCGCGATGTTTGCAAACTAAGGTACCTCGGAGTTAGATATAGCGAAAAATTGTTTTTCAGGGAACGAATCATTTATTTCTATGTCATCTAGTTCTCTGGTATTAGGTTTCCGAGCCTAGACAGATGATCAGCCGCCAGATTTTTAGCTCCTTTCTTGTCCTAAATTTCCAAGTCGAATTCCTACAATAGGAGAATCCATCGAATGAGTCGAGGTATTGCATCGATTTTAGTTAAAAGGTACCGAAGGGCGGAATGGTCAGTGTAAACAATAACTTTAGACAATATGACATATGATCGAAATTTATCAAATGCAAAAACCATAGCTAACAACACTTTTTCCGTAGTAGCATAGTTTTCTTGTGCAGCCGTAGATAGGTTGAAAATGCTTATCTCTTCGTTGTCCCAATACTGCACCTACTGTAAAATTATTTGCATCACACATTAGTTCAAATGGCAAGTTCCAATTAGGTGCAATTATGATTGGAGCATTAATTAATTTATCCTTTAAAGTATTAAATGCTTCTAAACATTCCTTATCAAAGTTAAAAGGTATATCTTTTTCTAGTAATTTAGTCAAAGGCTTAGCTATTTTAGAAAAACCCTTAATAAATCTTCTATAAAAACCAGCATGTCCTAAAAAGCTTCTAATAGCTTTAACTGAAGTAGGGGGTGGTAATTTTTTGATTGTTTCTATTTTAGATTTATCCACATCAATCCCTTTACTAGAAATTTTATGCCCTAATACAATACCTTCTTGAACCATGATGTGGCATTTCTCCCAGTTAAGTACAAGGTTTGTTTCCTCACATCCTATTAGAACTTGTTTTAAATTTTTAAGGTAGAGATAGAAAGAGTTACCGAATACCGAAAATCATCCATGAAGACTTCCATGATATCATCCACAAGTTCGTCAAATATGGTTATCATACAACGCTGAAAAGTGGCAGGAGCATTACATTATCCAAAAGGCATTCTACGATAAGAGAACGTACCATATGGGCATGTGAATGTGGACTTTTCTTGATCATCAAGAGCTATTGGGATTTGGAAGTAACGAGAGAGTCCGTCTACGAAGCAGTAATATATGTGTCTGGATAATATTTCTAACATTTGGTTAATGAATTGCAAGGGGAAGTGATCTTTTCTTGTGGCGTCATTCAGTTTCCTTTAGTTTATGCAAACTCTCCACCCTGTAACTGTTCTTGTTGGGATTAATTCATTCTTCTCGTTGGTCACAACCATCATGTCTTCTTTCTTGGGGACAACCTACACTGGACTTACCCAAGAACTGTCAGAAATAGGATAAATAATTCCAGCATCTAGAAGTTTAATTACCTCGGCTTTTACAACTTCCTTGATGTTGGGGTTCAGACGTCTTTGAGTTTTCACACATGGTTTGTACTCATCTTCCATCAAAATTTTGTGGGTGAAAAAAGAAGGACTGAATCCTTTAATGTAACACCCCGAACTCATGGCCGTTACCGGAAATCGAACACGAGGTGTTACCGGCTTACTTCATTTATTTCCCCCTATATTTTTTTTTGTTCCAGGCAAGCTGGCTACTGTATCATGGTCGCTTTAAAATCATATTTTGAGTTCTGAAACTCTAAATCCAATTCCGTAAATTTTCCCCGAAACTAGACTCATATATCTATATGGTGGAATTTTTGTAGAATTTTTGGTTGGGCCAATTAGTACATTTTATTTGTTAAAGTTTCCCCTGTTTCAAGGTTCGATTACACTGACCTCTGTACCTTACGATTTAAATATCTCCCTGTAAAGGGATTCAATGCCTATTCCGTTTGTCTCTAATGAAACTAGACTCGATAATGAATCTGTACATATAAGGCATGACCTCTAATTATCTCGATAAAATTTACGGTGAATTTTCTAAGTCATAACAGGGGATCCAGAAATCGCTCTGGCACTGTTTCACAAGAATTTAATTATCTCCTAACATAAAGTTCATATAGTCATTTCGTTTCTTCCATATGAAAATAGACTCATCAAGCTTCTATTACCTAATTTATTCATTATTTAATTCCATTTCTACTATTTTTAGTGATTTTTCAATCTCACAACACTGCTACTGTCAGCATCTGTTACTAAAGTAGACTATGCCTATTTCGTTATTTTTCCTTGATCTAACTAATAATTCATCATACATGTCACAATTTATGACCATGACTAGCCATGCCAAAGACTAATCATCACCGAGCATCTCCCCACTACACTATTACCAAATCATGAATTTAACACCGAAAATAAATTAGCCATGACATATGGCGTAATAATCGAGTAGACCTCAACCAATACTCAACCACAACCGAATTACCAAGACTTGTGACCAAGCATCATAGAACCAAATCCAAACGAACATTTATGCCATTTTCGCATGGCTAAAAGTTTACATACCAAATTTCAAACAAAACATAATAGCCTATACATGCCGAAATGTTCTCCTAGACCAACTAAGAAGAAAGTACCAAAAGTTGCTAGCCGGTGTGATGACTTCGATGACGGTCCCGAGTACGCAAAAAGTCAAGTCCAAGAAACCTAAAATAGGTGACAAGCAAACACCGAATGAGTATATAACTCAGTAAGTCATAAGCATTACACTACCATCCATTAATAAAATTTTCACAAGAGGAAACAACGAAATGAGGCTAAGTACTCCATCCATACCGAACTATGCCATAGTTTCTTAGACCTTATGGTTCAATCTCATACCAAGTCCTACATTGACATTTCATACACTATTCAATAGAATAATTGAGGCATTTCCATACATCATTTTATTTTCATTACAATCATACAACTAAACGACCTTTCACCTATTCCGCGATGAACCTTATGTATCTGACTTCAATTATACTCATCACATAGGTTCAAAACTTACCAAGCTCAACTCCAAATATAAACATAGCGCCTATTAGCGATGAACTCAAGGTACTTACCCTTTCCGCTGTCCAAAATCGACTCGGTAAAGTCGCACCCTTAATGGAAATAATTTATAGAAAATATATAGTGGGTTCGCACACATAGTTCTTAATAATCAACCGCGCACACTTAGTGCCATGTACTTTAAACTCGCACACTTAGCGCCATGCATTTCAAGCTCGCACACTCAGTGCCATGCATTTCAAGCTCGCACACTCAGTGCCATGCATTTCAAGCTCGCACACTCAGTGCCAATCTCTCAACCGTGAACACTTATTGCCCGCACACTTAGTGCCGAAAACCAGCCACTCTATACGCTTCACTTCCTCTTTTTTTTTACATTCGACAATTTCATCTCTACATACATATACATTTCTATACATTTCACCTCATTAAACACAATTGCATAGGTATTACGATCATTTAAATCAATACCAAATATATGCTTAATGGCTTACCTTGTGTTGGGTAAGACGGTTCCAACTCGGCTACTCGATGATCTTTTCTTTGCCTTTGCTTGATTCTCCTCCTTTAACTCCTTGAGCTTAATCAATAAATCAACTAGTTTAACCATCTTGCTAAACATTCATAATTCAATTACACATGCATATGTATGTTTGTATATTCGGCAACCATCCTCACTAATTACCCATTTAGTCGATTATACACATAATTAAAGGTAACATCATGAATGGGCATACTTATGTATATATATATGTATATATACTTCCGAATGGGCATCACAATTAGATTTAACACCACCTTCATACTCAATTAGATGGCCGAATGTATTTATATATGTACAATGTCAACTATAACATCATTTAAACACCTAATTTCATCTCATGAACACTTGATCGAATTTTCCTAATCTAGCATATTTTCACATCTATTTGTAACATCATGTAAATCCACATATAACTACATTTCTTAATTTCCACATCTTAATGCCCATTATAGCCACTCCCATAGTCTAAATCTAACAATCGGCAACACCCACCTTTCCACTATGTTAGCCGAATACTCATTCTCTTCTTAGTCCTAAATTCGACACCTCCAACAAAATAGCTTAACAATTTCAACTTTCATGCTAACATAACAAGCAACTTAACACATCCATATAACTAGCATGCTAATAGCATCAAGGTATCAACTAAAATTTTTAAGCTCCTTAGCCGAATCCTAACTCTCCAACAACCCCAAATCCAACCATGAGATAGATAGAATTTAGACTCATCACCCAAAGGTTGTATATACTTCCAAAAATAACCTTGAACATACCTTAATCTAGAGGACCACCTTGGCCGAATCTTCCTTCTTCCTCTTCCTCTAGTTACGGCAATTGCAAAAGAAAGAAAACATGATCACTCCTTCTTCCCTCCTCATTTTGTTCATCTTTTCCTTTTTAATTCCTTTCTTTTATTTATTTTAATTGTTAACTAATAAATAATTGCATTGAAATTCAACCTAAGGGATGGGCATCATGGCATGGCCGGCCACTACTTGGGTTTTTTTGGCAATTTGACATGCAAACCCAAGATCCCTCACTTTGTTATTATTTGGTCCTTACACATTCCCCTATCATATTTTCTTAAGTTCTCAACTAAGTCAATCACACGAAATTCACATTCATAAGTCTAAATTAAATCATCAAATTTTCACACATGCACTAATACACATAGAGGACATGCAACTAAATTTTAAATAAATTCTTGGGACTCGGTCTTATGGCCCCGAAACTACATTCCAACTAGGGTCTAATTTAGACTGTCACATTTAATGTCATAAATTTTCCATGCTATGGCCTTCTTATGTTCTTTTAATACTTGGATTAATTCCACTATCTCCTTGGGTTACAAATTAGAAGCAATAATAACTGATAATGTAGAATTATTTCCAAGGAATGCGTACTCTAAATGGCTTGGTAATTGTTTAAGTTCCAGTTTGGGAGGCTCCTCAATATAGGGTTTTTGCTTAAGTTCATCGTTTATCTTAATACCCTCATATTCTACTTGTCTTGATGGAGGGTCACTAGGTTCCTCACCTACCTCCTCGCCTTGAGCTGGATACGGTTCTGTCGTCTCCTTTTGTACAACTTCCTGAAAAGAGTCTTGAGTAATATGATCATTGGAGTCAATGAAATAACATGAATCATCCTGTTCGCTAGAAAATCTCATAGCATCATAAATTTTAAATATCATCTCCTCATCACCTACTCTAAGTACCAATTTACTGTCACCCACGTCAATCACAGCTCTAGCAGTGGCTAGGAATGGGCGCCCTAAAATTAAGGGTACTTCCACATCTTTATCCATGTCAAGCACAACAAAATAAACAGGGAATATAAATTTGTCTACTTTTACGAGCACGTCTACTATAATACCCCTAGGATATTTAACAGATCTATCAGCTAATTGAATACTCATCCTAGTAGGTTTAGGTTCCCCAAGACCAAGTTGTTTGAACATTTTATATGGCATCAAATTAATACTAGTGCCTAAATCAACTAGTGCTTCTTCAATATTCAAATTACCAATTAAGCAAGGGATAGTAAAACTTCCTAGATCTTTTAGTTTGGTCGGAAGCTTATTTTGGAGTATGACGGAGCACTCCTCGTTGAGTTCTACTGCAGATAAGCCCTCGAACTTCTTTTTATTTGTTAGAAGCTCCTTCAAAAATTTTGCATATGTAGGCATCTACGAGATAGCTTTAACAAAAGGTAAGTTGATATGTAATTGCTTAAAAAGTTCAAGAAACTTACCGAATTGTGCATCAATGCGATCTTTTTTTAATTTTACTGGATATAGGACTGGTGGTGTATATTCCTTCTGCACTGGTTTGTCACTATTTTCGGGTTCTTCTTCCCTCATTTCACTTTCCACGGCTTCTTGTGCTAACTCCTTTTCAGATTCCGCTAATACTTTCCCACTCCTTAGTGTAACTAATTTGACTAGCTCTCTTGATTTGGTATTACTAAGTAAATTTCCTAGTGATCTTTCCGATATTAGTTTGGAAAGTTGGCTTATCTGAGCTTCGAGCCCTTGGATTGATGCTTGTTGATTCTTGAGTGTTGTCTCGATATTTTGGAAGCATGTTTCTAACACTGATATGAATTTTGAGAGCATCTCCTCAAGGCTTGGTTTTTTCTCTTGTTGATAAGGTGGCTGTTGAAAACCTTGAGGATTTTGTTGCTTTTGATTCCCTTGACCACCCCAGATGAAATTTGGGTGGTTCCTCCAACCTGCATTATAAGTATTACTGTATGGGTTATTTTGAGATCTAAAGTTATTATTACCCGTATAGTTGACTTGTTCCTCTTCGGTTGGAGTGTTGAAGGATTGATATTCTGTACGCACACCTCCGCCACTTGAGTCACACCTCATTACTGGATGTACCTGCGTAGAACCAAGAAAAGCATCAATCTTTTTATTGAGAAGTTCTACCTGATTTGATAGCATAGTAATTGAGTTGACGTTATAAACGCCGGCTGTTTTTGTTGGCTTAGTCCTCATGACTTGCCACTGATAGTTATTCAGTGACATTTCTTTAATGAATTCATAAGCCTCTTCAGGTGTTTTGTTGTTGATGGTTTCACCAGCAGCTACGTCAACCATTTTCCAAGTCGAGGGATTCAGACCATTGTGCAATGTATGTACTTGCAGCCAAAGCGGTAACCTATGGTGAGGGCACCTTCTCAAAGCGGTAACCTATGGTGAGGGCACCTTCTCAGTAAGTCCTTGTATCTCTCCCATGCATCGTAAAGTGTTTCTAAATCCATCTGCACAAAAGGAAAGATGTCATTATGTAATTTAGCCATTTTAGCCGCGGAAAGTATTTTAGTAAAATTTTTTTGGTCATTTGATCCCAAGTAGTAATTGACCCTCGTGGTAACGAGTTCAACCACTGTTTAGCTTTATTCCTAATGAAAAAGGAAATAACCGAAGATGAATGGCATCATCAGAAATACCATTGATTTTGAATGTATCGCAAAATTCCAGAAAATTTGCTAAGTGAGCGTTGGGATCTTCAACCTGCAAACTATTAAACTGAACAAACTGTTGTATCATCTGAATAGTGTTAAGTTTTAATTCAAAAGTATTTGTAGCTACAGCAGGTTTAACTATGCTATATTCAGTTCCTGTTAGAGAAGGTTTAGCATAATCATACATAGTACATGGAGCAGGATTTTGATTAGCTGCAATTGCAGGAGGTAGCTGATTGCCTTGGTTTTCAGCCATCTCGTCGGTTGGGAGTTGAGTATCGTCTTCTTGCTTGTTCTCCGTGTATTGTAAGCTATGCCTTATCTCTCTTTGATTTCTACGAACTGTATGATCAATTTCTTCGTCAAAAAGTAATGGTCCCGACGGGTTTCTTCTAGTCATAAATTATAAAAACCTGCCAAGAGAGAGAAAAATTAAATTAATAAAATTAAATTAAATTGCAAGAAAAATAAATGGCTAAAGTAATAAAAATTTAGCGTTCCTAATATTTTAGTTCCCCGGCAGCGGCGCCAAAAACTTGATCATGTGATTCATAACAAGTAATAAATATTTACAATGAAGATCAAACCTAGACTAACTATTATCACGACAAAAAGGTAAGCGCACCTATCGAACAATAGTATAGTAATGGCAAGACCGGTACCCAAGGGAACCAAAAGTACTAGTAATAACTATCTTTTTATTATCTAGCCTAAGAATAAAAGGGTTTGTTTTAATTAACAAATTATTTAAACTAAGAATGCACAGAGAAAATAATTGGGGAATTGCTTTTGGGAAAATTGATTGACTTGAGACAATACCTAAGGAAAAATCCACCTAGACTTTACTTGTTATTCTGGCTCCAAATTGGACGATTTATTCATTCAACTTGTTCAGTAGAGATCCCTAAGTTATGTTATTATCCCTATTCAAGACTAATAACGTTTAATCCCTAGATTGAATAACCGAGACTTTTCTTTAATTAACACTCTAGGGTTGCATTAACTCAATCAATGGATCCCCTTATTAGGTTTCACCCTAATCCGGCAAAATCTTGTCACCCTATTTCTAGGCGCGCAATCAACTCCGCTTAAATATGACAGATGTACTCTTAAACATGGTTTATTCCTCCTATGAATAAGAGCGTGTCTTGAATTAGTATCCTGGGATATCAAAACAAGAATTAAGAACAAGTTAAATATTTATCATACGATTCAGAAAATAATAACAAGATTCATCTTAGGTTTCATCCCACTTAGGTATTTAGGAGTTTAGTTCATAAGTAAATAAGAAAACATCTCTGAAGAATAAAGAATACAAAACATAAAGAAAACCCAAAACTCCTAAAGGGGAATTGAGGAGAGATCTTTAGTCTTGATGATGAATCCAGCTTCTGAGATGGATCAATCATCTTCTTTGGGGTAATTCCTTACCCCCTTCTCCATCTCTCTTTTTCTCCTCTTCTAAGGTGTATTTACAAGCTTTGGAATACCTAGAAGCCCTCAAAAATGGCCTTTTCTAAATTGGACTTAACTTGGGCTCGGCAGGGACACGCTCGTGTGCCATGACCGTGTGACATGATTGACAGGCCGTGTTCAATCCGTTAAATTGTACACGGCTGTGTGGGTCAATGGCCAAGCCGTGTGAATCGTGAAAGCCTTGGTCGACACCCTCGAAAGACACGGGCGCGTAAGCTACCCGTGTGGCAAGGCTTAGGCCGTGTCATTTTCTCAATTTGGTACGTTTTGTCCCTTTTTGGCTCGTTTCTGGCTCCTTTCACTCTCTTATGCTCTCCTAACTGTAAAACATGGAATTAAAGCATTAGGAGCATCAAATTCACCAATTCTAGTGAGAAATCATCCATAAAATGCATTAAACATGGGGTAAAAATATGTATAATTTATGGTTTATCAAATGGCATCAATCGAATTAATGAATTGAAAGCTCAATTGCAAGAGTTAATAGATAAAGGTTTCGCACAACTGAGTTTCTCTCCCTAGGGTGCACCAGTTTTATTCTGAAAAAGAAAGATAGAACTATGAGAACGTGTATCAATTATAGACAGCTCAATAAGGTGACTATAAAGAATAAATATTCATTGCCACAGATTGATGACCTATTTGATCAACTGAAAGGGGTTACAGTGTTTTAAAAGATAGATTTGAGATCAGGTTACTATTAGTTGTGAGTTAAAGACTCCAATGTGCCAAAGACTATTTTTTGAACTAGAGGTACAGACACTGTAATAGCCCAAAATTGGGTCTAGTTGGAACAGAGGTTTCGGGACCACAAAATTTGAGATATAAATAATTATTTATGATTATTTTGAGGTCTATGATATGATTCCATGATTGTGTGAAAATTTCGTGAAGAAATTCTATGCATAAAGTGCTTAATTCGAAGTTAGGGACTAAATTGAATAAGTCGCAAAACTTGCATTCTAGAAGTTTCTAGTATGAAATTGATTTGAAATATTAATTAGGAGGTCTTAAATAGCAATTTGACTAATTTCTAAGTTATGGACAAAAATTGGACATGGATGGAATTTTTGGAAAGTTTAGTAGTAAGGGTATTTTGGTCATTTAGGGGTAAAATGAATTAAAATACAAAATTAAAAGCCAATTTTGCTCATCTTCTTCACCATGGACGTGTATACCAAGGGAGACTCCATGGCTAGGGTTTTCAAGCTTCCCAAGCTCAATTGTAAGTCCGTTCTAACCCCGTTTTCCAAGTTCTTTACGTTTTTGGAGTCCCGGTAACTTGATTTAGCTTATGCTAGCAATAATTCAACCTAGGGTTCATATTTGGAAAAATACCCATAGGTAAAATTTGTGTATTCTGGTGTTTTATGATACAATATGAGGTTTTAAGTTATGTTAGACAACTTGTGCTACTCGGTTTTAAGTGAAAACGAGCAAAAGGGCTTAATCGGTAAAAATACCTAATAGTCATAAGTATATGTTAGAGTGAGAATTTGATGTTGCCATAGAAGGGAAAAGTGATCATCATGTCATAAAACATAAGAATAAGGGATGAAGTTTAATTCCCGAGCCTAGGGGCAAAAGTGTAAATATGCAAAAGTTTAGGGGTAAAATTGTAATTTTTCCAAAGTTTGAGTTAAGGACTATTTTGAATAGTACATTAATTAAATAAGTAAAATATGATGTTTTAGATCCCCGGACAACAAGATTTGAACCTAGAATGAGAGAAAAATTAAAAATTGGGAAAGTTGGTAAAATGGCCGTTTTAATATCAAGGTAAGTTCATATGTATAATAAGCATTAATTTATGCATGTTTCAATATAAAATTGATATATTTACTATGATCTCCGAGGTGTTGAAAGTATGTAAGTTGGTATGATAATAATACAACAATAATGCTGTAATTTATATTTGAAAGTTAAATTTAGTGAATTAATTGAATTATGTTAAATTAAATGATTATGGTGCCAAGTTTATGAATTGATTTAAAAATATGTCTATGGTACATGAAGTGCATTGAATTATCATGCATAAATGTGATTTCTATGATTATGGATATTATGGGAAATTGTAAGTTCATATGATTTTTAATAAGACAATGTGTAATTTAATGTTATTGCGTTGATATTAAATGAGATGTAAGTTTATATGTAAGTAATACATCACTATTACTTGTATTATGATATTTTATAAAAATATTGGAAATATATTTGTGGATAATTACTTGATTGGTGAAATAGTTGGGAAAGAGAGAGAAATCCCGGTTGAACCTTCGGAAAGATTGGATGATACAGATGGTATGTAGCTAGGTCACATGTATAGTGCTGAGTGCACATCATGTGTACAAGAGAGCTACAAGACATTATGATGTAGCTAGGTCGCATGGGTGATACTATGTGTACACCATGTAGACAAGAGAGCTACGGGATATATGTAGCTAGGTCGCATGCGTGGTTCCAAGTGAAGGACACCATGTAGACAAGAGAGCTACGAGATAAACTGGCTAGGTCACATGGGTGGTACTAAGTGTTCACCATGTGTACAACAGAGCCGAACTATATGATGGGTGGAGCTATGTGCTGAAACCACCAAGTATCGAGGATTGATCCGAAGTGTTGAACGAGAGACTCTCTATGTAACACCCCTACCCCGTATCCGTCGCCGGAATAGGTAAAGGGGCATTACCGGACTTGAAACTCATATCAGAACAGTAAAAATTTCGAATATATATATTTTTATAAAGAACATTCCTTTAGGTAAATACTAAAGACAGTCAGGGATACAATTTAACTTCTATAAGTACACATTTAAAAGATGTCATTTTCACATGGCTTATATACATTAACCAAAATATTCTTCGGCCACTGGTCTATTCTTTACATGGCATAGAATAAATCAAAACATAACAGTAACAAGCAGTGGGTAGTGATAGTGTGACTAGTTGCTGACGATCCCCGAGCCTGTAGCTTCCAAATGAGATCTATAAAATAGAGGAAACAAAGTAAACGGAGTAAGCATTACAATGCTTAGTAAGTTTTAAGCAGTGTTAACAGATAACAATCAAATTATAACATAGTTGTTCGTATCTTTATTTCACTCTTCCTTCGGGCATACCATCCCTTTACCGAATATGCACATCTCATCATATATAATAGGCAGATAAATTCTCACTTGATAGTGATCTCTTATAAACATAGGTACATTACATGTTTTCACCTAACTTTCCACATTGACCAAACGCACAATAATCATAGAACAGTCTTATTGCTTTACTCACACATGCGTCACATAACGACCTTGTGATTTAGTCCAAGTCAAGCTTAAATATAATCTCAAAATACATACCTGACCAACTTAACGCATTGAACGTATTTATTACCAATTGTTACTGTGAAGTCGTATAATCTTATGCTTTACTCGAATCTTCAGCGAAACCTTTAGCTCGAATAGTCCCCACACGTAGTTATCGGGTCTTACCCAGACAAAATCTCCACACGTAGTCATCAGGTCTTACCCGGACATAATCTCCACACGTAGTCATCAGGTCTTACCCGGACATAATCTCCACACGTAGTCATCGGGTCTTACCCGGAATATATTTCCAAGTTTCATATACATTTAATCACATGTTACAACATTCACATCGACTGTCATATTTGTAATTCATTTGCCTCATCAAATATCTAATAATACACACCTTTCACATTTGGTCATTCGGCCACAATATACACACATCTCCTACATACATATCTCATACATATTTCACACTAGCCATTCGGCGTTACCACACATACATATCTCATACATATTTCACATTAGCCATTCGGCTTTACCACACATACATATCTCATATATATTTCACAGTAGCCATTCGGCTTTACCACATATACATATCTCATACGTATTTCACATTAGCCATTCGGCTTTACCACATATACATATCTCATACGTATTTCACATTAGCCATTCGGCTTTACCACATATACATATCTCATATATATTTCACATTAGCCATTCGGCTTTACCACATATACATATCTCATACATATTTCACATTAGCCATTCGGCTTTACCACATATACATATCTCATACATATTTCACATTAGCCATTCGGCTTTACCACATATACAGATCTCATACATATTTCACATTAGCCATTCGGCTTTACCACACACATATATATTTATCTTGTACATCAATTTCAGCAATAGCTTATAAGCAACTCAAATGGTTTCATCAATGTTTACAACAAATTCACATGTTCACTACAAGCTGTTTTCCTGAGCAATAGTCACTCAATTATTTATAACTTGAGCTAAAAAACTCAAAATCAATTGCCATTAATTTTCCCTGAATATAGACTCATATATCTTCCAACGATAAAATTTTTAGAATTTTAGGTTTGGCCAATCAATACTAGATCTTTCTTAAAGTTTCCCCTGTTTCACTATTTGACTAATCTGACCACTCTTCACTACGAATAAAATTTCTCATTGTACAGAATTAAAAATATGTTATATTTGATTTCATTTGAAACTATACTCATTAAGGAGTCTAAGAATATAAATTTTATCTTATAACCATTTTTGTACAAATTATAATGATTTTCTAAAAACAAAACAGGAGATTTCGGAGTCATTCTGACACTGTCTCACACAACTTCCAATATCTCTTTATAGGAAATTTCTTTGCTTACACGGTCTCTTTTATAAGAAACTAGACTAATTAAGCTTTGAATACATATTTTATTCAGCCTATAATTCCACACTAACAATTTATAGTGATTTTCTAAAATCACGTTACTGCTGCTGTCCTAAGCAAATTATTACAATTTGCTCTTAAATTTCCAAGTCCAAACACTTATGAACTTACCATTTGAGTTTAAGACATATCATGGCCACATCATATCTTATTAAATCAACTCATTATGTCCTATTATGATTGAATTTACTCAACGTTTAATCACTTAAAACTTACCTCGGAAGATGCCGAACGATTACGACGGCTATTCGATCACTTTTTCCTTTCCCTTATCCAACTTTGATCCTCTAGGCCCTTGAGCTAAATCAAACAATTTACTTCCCAAATTAAACATAGTCATACGACATCCATATACATTTTATACTAGCCGAAATGTACCATCAAGATATACTTTACTCAAATAATTTACTTTGATCGATCATGTATAATGTTTTGTAGCTTAATAAATTTAACATACATTATGTATTTATAATATTTGTGCAGCCAATTATCCATGGTCATACACACACAATCAAAAATAAATACCAAATTTTCATATCCTTTATGCCCTAAGCCGAATACACTTGTCATGTTCACCTACATTTTTCAAGTACAACATTCTCATATTCGGCATTAGTATCAAGCATAATAGCCAATTCTTCCCACCTTGAATCTATGCATCTATTTAATCATAGTTTGTTCAAGCACTCATACAACAAGATACATCCAATTTAACAAGAAACAAAAACCTTATTTAATACAATTAACACCGAATTCCTCATGTAAAAAGTACCATTGCCGAATATCATTTAGTTCACCTTAATCCATCTCATGATCGAATGCCTTTAAGCTTAATATCATGGTATCGTAACTCAACATTTATCAATATGTCATTAACAAAATATGCTCATATCAAATTTACTCCCAATTACATCTCAAAATTCAACAAGCTTATAACTCATTAATAATTAAATTCCATTTCAAAGTATCAAAACATTATCAAATGTATACTCATCCTAAATGACCGAATGCACATTAACTAAGCACTTAACAATTTTCTTTAGCCATTGAACTCATTCGGCAATGATAAGGACAAATTTAACAAACCTTAAATTTAACTTATAATTGTACATATCTCATTCAAAACACCCACACCAATTTATTATCCAATCAACCATATCTGAAAACCTATCATACAATTAAAACCCTTGTTCAAATTATTATTCACTATAATACTATGGCCGAATCCCTCAATTAGCTAACATAGCCTCTTGTTTTCAATCTAAACACGTATATACAACCTAAATCCCTCTTTTAACACATAATTCACTATTTTGGAACTCATTTCCTAACTAATTTAACTTAGTCCAAAGCCGAATGCTATTTGAGCATTAAGCTCATGTTCTTTTCATTATTAAGCAAGTATTATAACTCAACTAACTTCATTAGCCGACTACTCAAGCTCATTTGAGCCACATATAGTAATTTAGTTTGTTTATACTCAATTAGAAATATTTCTCCTCACAAATTAGCAAAACATACACAATGTAACCCATTGAGCTCATGATCGAATGCTTCATGCATCACAAACACAAAATCACATACATGGGTCATTTTAGGAGCTTTAAAACCAATTTAAATTTCTCAAAATCCAAAGAAAAACATATGAAATCATACCTTAATTCCCAACACAAGATGGCCGAATGGCTTAGGTTTCTTCCTTCCATTTTTCTTTTTCCTTTCCTTATGGTTTCGGCAAGATGAAAAAAGATGATGGGACTTTGTTTTTATCACCACCACTAATATAAATTTATTATTATACATAATTCCCACCAATTAAAAATGGAGACAAGAGAACACATTGTTACATGCATGTGTTGGCTGGCCATTTACATTCAAAAATGGTCTAATTGACATGCAAGTCCACATTTTTGAATACATGCTCTATTAGATCACTTTATATTTTTACCAACCTATTTTACCAATGTTTCACATAAGTCCCGTTTCAAAATTTCACATACAAATGGCAAAATTAATGCTTGAAATTTTTACACATGCATTTACTCACCTCATGAACATAGAATATAACTTTCAATTATTTATAAAACTCGGTTTCGTGGTCCCGAAACCACTTTTCGATTAGGGTCAAATTAGGGGTGTCACACTCTATGTATTGCTTTGTGAGTTTTGTGATGAATAAGTGCAGGAACTTGGTTATGTGAATGATGTGTTCATTAAGTGACCAGGATGTGGTAAGGTTATAAACAAGTAAGTTATACATGAGGATGATTTTATGGTGACCTTTTGATCATGGGCCTATACTTGTGATGTATGAAATGTGGTGAAAATGATTTGTGATATGTATGTTAAAATGAGGTTAATACAAAGAAAGTGTGAAAGAGTGAATTAGCAATAAAACTGTTTTGGACAGTAGCAGTGACGTGATTTTGAAAAATCACCACAAATAGTATAAATTGAATCAGAGACTGAATGAGATATCAGATTAAAACTTAATGAGTCTATTTTCATATAAAAGAAACATACAAAGCAAAGGAGTTCTATATTTTGAGATATTTATGTTTTTGTGAGACTGATTCAGAATGATTACGTGATCCCCTGTTCTGACTTTGGAAAATCACAAAAATTTGGAGAAAAATAATTAGAGTCTCAAAATTATATTTTTAAAATCCATAATGGGTCTATTTTCAAGATAAATCAACAAGAACATTATCCGAGTTCTGTACTGTGAGATAATTATTTTTTAGTGAAAAGAGGTCAGAACTGTCAGAAAGTGAAACAGGGGAAATTTTAATGAATAAACTGTACTAATTGGCTAAACCAAAAATTATGAAAATTTTATGGTGGCAAGATATGTGAGTCTAGTTTCAGGAGAAATTTACAGATCTTAATTTGTAGCTCTGTAGCTCGAATTATAAATAATTAAGTGACTATGACTCGTGTGGACAGTTTGATGTGAACATTTATTAGTAAATTGTGAAATCGTACTTACAAGAATGCTATATACATTAAGGATGTGGAATGGAGAGGAGGAGGGGGAAAATAAATATATGTGGAATACATGAAAACTATGGTATATGAAATATTGATATAATGAAATAAATGATATGTGTTTATAAGAAAACAAAAAGAGAATGTTATGTATCATGACATGTATATATATATGACTAGTCTCAATGTAATGCTTGTTGGGTATGGAATTGAATTGAAATGTTTCAGGCAAACATGTTGTTCTATGCATCTGAATCATGGTATTTTATAAAGATATGATCTAGCTTTAAATATGAATGCTTGATGATTAAGCTGAAGATATTTGGTAAGATGATAATCTTGGTATAAATGTATAAGTGGTACTATAATAAACAATGTAAAATGAGTATGTAACAGCCCAAAATTGACCCTAGTCGGGAAGTGGTTTCGGGACCACAAAACCGAGTCATAAAAATAATTAATTTCCATATTCTATGCTTATTATGTGTGTACATGAGTATGTGGAAGTTTCATTCTCCAATTTTGCCAATTGTATGAGAAATTATTAAATAGGGATCGATATGAGACATGGTGAAAATATGATAGGCTAATTTAAAATGGTCTATTAATGCATGTTGTGAAAATGATGGGTTTGCATGTCAAATTACCCAAAATTTGAGCTAGTGGTTGGCCATGCTATGGGTGGAAACATGTTGGGAACATGTTGGCCTAGTGAGGTATGTAGGAAAAAAATAAAATAAGGAGTATGGGTAATAAAGAAAGGAAAAACAAAAAAATGACTGGTTGTTCCCCCCCCCATTGCCGTGAGCTAAAGAAAGGAAAAGAAAAACTTGTTCATCCTTTTTCATCCTCTTTTGACCGAAAATTCTAAGGGAGGAGGAAGGAGTTCTTGCTTCATGTTTGGTTTGGAAGAGAATTAGGAGGAAGTTTGGGCATGCATGTAACTAGATTGAGGTATGTTTGATATTATTCTTTGAGATTCATGTATATTTTAAGTTGTAAGTTTGAAATCTACCTAGCCATGGTTCAAACTTTGTTAAATGATGGAGATGATATTCGGCCATGCATGTTACATTCTTGGTTGGTATTTTGATGTTTGATGTTGTGGTGATGAGGCATGAAGATGAGTTAAGATTCGGCCTAGGTGGAGTTTGTGTTAATGCCATTGCATGCTAAATATGAAGCTTGTTAATGATGCATGTGATGGTGGATTGATGATTCTTGAATCTCTTTTTTTTTAGCATTTTTGAGTGAGCACATATGTGCATTGGTTGCTAGATGGGGAAGAATCGGCTAGCAAGTTGTGTGCTAAGGCCGAATATAATTTTTGTAGGTTAATGAGTAATGCATGTGCTAAATTGATGGAAAGGGAGAGGATGCTTTACTAGTGTATAAATGATATAAAGATTTTAGAAATTATTTTTGCTTAGGTGTATGGATGATTAGGTATATTCGGCCATATGAGTAAATATATAGATGATGTTAAATTTGATTATGTATAATGGGCCATATAGGGTACACATTGTGATATTAACTTTGATTCTCCATAATTGATCAAGTGGGTGATTAGTAAGGGTGATTGCCGAATATACTAACATACATATGCATGTGTCATTGGATTGTAAATATTTAGCAAGGCAGTTAAACTAGTTGATTTATTGATTAAGCTCAAGGAGTTAAAGGAGGAGAATCGAGCAAAGGCAAAGAAAAGATCATCGAGTAGCCGAGTTGGAACCATCTTACCCAACACAAGTAAGTCATTAAGCATATCTTTGGTATTGATTTAAAGGATCGTAATACCTATACCATTGTGTTTAATGAGATGAAATGTATACAAATGTATATGTAAGTAGAGATGAAATTTGTCGAATGTAAAAAGGAAGTGAAGCCTATTGAGTGGCTGGTTTTCGGCACTAAGTGTGCGGGCAATAAGTGTTCACAGTCATGAGATTGGCACTAAGTGTGCGGGTTTAAATTGTACAGCACTAAGTGTGCGAGTTTAAAATACATGGCACTAAGTGTGCGTGGTTGATTATTAAGCACTATGTGTGTGAACCCAATATATATTTTCTATAAATTATTTACATTAAGGGTGCGACCTTACCGAGTCGATTTTGGACAGCGGAAAAGGTAAGTGTGCGAACTTGAAATGCATGGCACTAAGTGTGTGAGTTTAAAGTGCATGGCACTAAGTGTGCGCGGTTGATTATTAAGCACTATGTGTGCGAACCCAATATATATTTTCTATAAATTATTTACATGAAGGGTGCGACTTTACCGAGTCAATTTTGGACAGCGGAAAAGGTAAGTACCTTGAGTTCATGGCTAATAGGCGCTATGTTTATATTTGGAGTTGAGCTTGGTAAGTTTTGAACCTATGTGACGATTATAGTTGAAGTCACGTACATAAGGTTCATTGTGGAATAGGTGAAAGTTCGTTTAATTGTATGATTATAACGAAAATAAAATGATGTATGAAAGGCCAATGTAGGACTTGGTATGATTGAACCATAGGGTTTAAGGAACTATGGTATAGTTTGGTATGGATGGAGTACTTAACCTCATTTCATTGTTTCCTGTTGTGATAATTTTATTAATGGATGGTTGTGGAATGCTTATGGCTTACTGAGTTATATACTCATTCGGTGTTTGCTTGTCACCTATTCTAGGTTTCTTGGACTCGTCTCTTTTTGCGTGATCGTGCCGTCGTCGAAGTCATCACACCGGCTAGCAAGTTTTGGTACTTTCTTCTTAGTCGGCTTAGGAGAACATTTCGGCATGTATAGGCTATTATGTTGTGTTTGAACTTTGGTATGTAAACTTTTAGCCATGCGAAAATGGCATAAATGTTCGGTTGGGTTTGGTTTCATAACGTTAGGTCGTAAATCTTGATAATTCGACCTTTTTATGCCATATGTCATGGTTGATTATTTTGGTGTTAAAATTCATGATATGGCAATAGTGTAGTAGGGGGATGTTTGACAATGATTAGCCTTTGGCATGGCTAGTCATGATCATAATTTGTGATATGTATGACGAATTACTAGTTAGATCAAGGAGAAATCACGAAATGGGCATAGTTGCTTTCGTAACAGATGCTGGCAGCAGCAGTGACGTGAGATTGAAAAATCACTAAAAATAGTAGGAGTGGAATTAATTGATGAATAAATTATGTAATCGAAGCTCGATGAGTCTATTTTCATATAGAAGCAACGAAAAGATCATATGGACAGTATGTTAATAGATATTCAGGTTCTCGTGAGACAGGGCCAGAACGGTTTCTAGATTCCCTGTTCCGACTTTGGAAATTCATTATAAATTAACCAGAGACAATTAGGAGTCATACCATATATGGATAGATTCCTCTCTGAGTCTAGTTTCTATAGAAACAAACGGGATTAGTATTGAAGCTCTGTGCAGGGAGATATCCAGGTCGTAATGCGCAAAGGTCAGTGTAGTCGATCCCTGTAACATGGGAGACTTTGACTAATAAACTGTACTAATTGGCCCGACCAAAAATTCTAGAAACAAATATGTAGACGGGCATATGAGTCTAGTTTCAGGGAAAAATCACGAAACTGATTTTTGAGTTGTGAAACTCAAGATATGATTTTTTAAAGCGACTAGTACGCAGATTGGCAGTGTCTGAGAAATATTTTTATAAAGGGTTTAAAGTCTGTTAACATCTCGTGTTCGACTCCGGTGTCGGTCTCGGGTTCGGGGTGTTACAGAGTATGAGAGACACATGTATGATGACATACAAATGCTATGTTTGTGGTTTAATTGAGGATGTTTAATCATTAAATGAATACCATGTTATATGCTTTTGATTTTGTATAAGTGTGTAAGAGATCAAGGTTGACCAAAGCTTGGAAAATAGCCTAGGTATATTCCACACAGGCAGAGACACGACCATGTGTCTCAGCCGTGTATGGAACACGACTTTGGGACACGGGCGTGTGGAGCCTTAAAGCATGAAATTTCCAAGATTTTTGTAAGTTCTCGGTTCAGTCCCAAACCCTTTCTAAAGTATGTTTTGGGCTCCGTAGATTCAAATAAAAGACTATGTGTAAGAGAATGACCCTTGAAATATGAATAAAATTTTATGGCTCTTATTTTAGTTTAATGTTTGTATGTTTGTCTGGTAACGCCTCGTACCTTAGCCCGGCCTTGGATATGGGTAAGGGGTGTTACAGACACTATGAGTTTTTGGGTTATGCCTATCGGACTCACTAATGCACCTGTTATTTTTATGGATTTGATGAACCGAATCTTCAGACAGTATCTAGATCGAATTGTGGTTGTGTTCATTTATGACATTTTGATCTATTCCCGTGATGAAACTGAGTATGCAAAACATCAGAGACTTGTGTTACAGACTTTACGAGGTAAAAAATTGTATGCAAAGTTTAGCAAATGTGAGTTACGGTTATCTGAAGTCAGTTTACTAGGACATGTTGTATCAACATCGAGTACTCAGGTTGGTTCGAGTAAAATTTCAGCTATACTCGATTGGAAACCTCCGAGAAATGTTTCTGAAGTCCAAAGTTCTCTAGGACTTGTTGGTTACTATAGACAATTTTTGAAAGGTTTCTCTATGATTGCAACCCCGATTACGAAGCTATTACAGAAAGATGTTAAGATCGAGTGGTCAGAAAAGTGTTAGAAAAGTTTTGATCAGTTGAAAGCCTTTCTTACCGAAGCTTCAGTGCTAGTTCAGCCAGAATCGGGTAAAGAATTTGTTATCTATAGTGATGCATCTTTAAATGGTTTGGACTGTGTGTTAATGCAGGAAGACAGAGTTATGGTTTATTCTTTGAGACAGTTAAAGCTGTATGAAAAGAACTATCCAACACACGATCTAGAATTGATAGCTATTGTGTTTGCATTAAAGATATGGCGTCACTATTTGTTCGGTGAGAAATGTCATGTTTATTCTGATCATGAGAGCCTAAAATATTTAATGACTCAAAGAGATCTAAATTTGAGAGAGCGTCGATGGTTAGAGCTGTTAAGAGACTACAAGCTTGTGATTAACTACCATCCAGGAAAGTCTAATGTTGTTGCTGATACTTTAAGCCGAAAATCACTATGTGGTTTATGTAAAATGAATGCGCATATGGCTATGTTTGATGATGGTTCAATTATAGCTAAGTTAGAAGCAAGACCGTTATATATTCAACAGATTTGTGATGCTCAGAAAGTTGATGATGATTTGTTAGCAAAGCGGGCTCAATGTGACTCGAATGTTGATTCAAATTTCTGAGTTGATGTTGAGGGTTGTTTGAGGTTTAGAAATAGAATACGTGTTTTTAGAAATTTAGACTTGAATTAGATGATTTTGAAAGAAGCTCATAGCAGTCAGTTATCTGTTCACCCGGGTAGTACGAAGATGTATAATGATTTAAAACAACTTTATTGGTGGCATGGTATGAAAAAAGACATGTCTGACTTTGTTTTGAAATGTTTAGTCTGTCAGCAAGTAAAATTCGAACATCAGGTACCTTCTAGATTGCTTCATCCGATCATGATACCTGAGTGGAAATGGGACAGAGTCACAATGGATTTTGTATCTAGTTTACTGTTGACACCGATTAAGAAACATGCAATTTGGACTATCGTGGATAGATTGATTAAATTGGCTCATTTTGTTCCGGTTCACACAGATTACTTATTTGATAAGCTCGTTGAATTGTATGTTTCTCAGATTATGAGAAGTTGCTTATAGACTGTTGTTGCCACCTGAGTTAGAAAAGATTCATAATGTATTGCATGTTTTGATGCTTCGTAGATGTTGATTTGATCCCTCACATGTGATTAATCTGTCAGAGATTGAGATTAAGTCTGATAGGACATATGAGGAAGGACCGATCCATATTCTGGCTTGCGAGGTTAAAGAATTGGGAAATAAGAAAATTCTGTTAGTGAAACTACTGTGGCATCGACACGGTATTGAAGAGGCTATGTGGGAGTCAGAGGAAAAATGAGAGAACGTTATACAAATCTGTTCACCGGTAATATTTTCGGGGACGAAAATCCCTAAGGGGGAGAGTTGTAACAGCCCTATTTAGATCCTATTCAGAATGGTGGTTCCGAGACCATGAATCCGAGTCAGAAAAATATTTAAAATTTATTTTCTATGTTTATTATGTGTTAATTTTTTGTGTTTTAATTTTACTGTTTGGATGGCCGACTTAATAAAAGGGCGTAACCTCGTAAAATGAAAAAGTTGGTAGTTAAATGTGAAAGTGCCTAATTGTTGTTGTCTTTATAATATGAAGTATTTATGTTGCAATTAGACCATAATTACAAAAGATGGACGGTTAAGGACATGAATATAATGTTTGTATAATTATTTCATTAAGGTTATATTAGTAATTAAAGTAATAACATATCATTTAATAAACCATAAAATAAATAAAAGGCATGCCGTCGTATTCTCAAATGGCCGAATATTTTAAGAAAGAAAAGAAATTAAGAGTTAAGGGTTCGGTCATATGCATGCTTAATTAAGGTATGTAATTTAGCTCGGTTTTTGATAATTTTTATGTTTTTGAGATCGTTGCAGTGTAATGTACAAAGCCCATACTTGAATTTCTGATTTTGATGAATATTTTGAGTTATGCCATTGATGAATAATTGAGTTTTGTGATGTTAATTGATGAATTATGAAATATATGTTTTGGATAAATATGTTTTGTATTGGAATTTTTGATGATTTTGAGTAATTAGGGATAAATTGAAAAAATAATAAATTGAGGGACTAAAATGTGAAATAAATGAAATGTATGGACTTGTATAAACGTGGGTAGCATTCGACCTAAGCATGGTGTGTGCAAATTTTGCATGTTTTGTGTTTTGTGCAATTTGGACTAAATTGTAAAAAAGTGTAAAATGTTAGGATAAAATGGTAATTTTCCCATTTATGTGTTCTTGGACTAAATTAATTGAAATTATGTTTGAATGAGTTTAATTTGAATATGTTTAGATCAAGAACAAAAGAAATCGGACTTGGATCGGGGACAAACCAAAGTTGTCGAATAATCATTTTGTTCTGATTACTGTTGTCCAAGGTAAGTTTATAGGCAAATAGATGTTGTAAATTTCAATATATGTATATTAAAAATGCTGAATTGAATTGTTATAATTGTTTTGAGAATATACCAAAATGATTTATGTTTGAGAGCATGGTTACGAGTTCGATTCGATCAAGTTACGACATCCAAAAGCCCCGTTTGAGCCTTAGGAATAGATAGGATATATATGTCATGACATAGGATTCCGATATGTGACGTGCAAGTAAGACCATGGCATTGATATATGTGTGTGAGTAAGACCATGTTTAATACGTTGGCATCGATATGTGATTCCGATATATGTGTGCGAGTAAGACCACGTTTAATACGTTGGCATCGATATGTGATTTCGATTTATGTGTGCGAGTAAGACCCTGTCTGGGATAGTGGCATCGATATGTGATTACATTTAAGACCACGTCTGGGACATTAGCATTGTATGATATGTGTGATTATCTAAGTATCCTATTCAATTTCGAGTGGTTCAACGGGCAATGATAAGTAGTGATCGAATGTGTAAAACGAGCTAAGTGATCAGGTATGAAATAGCTGATTACTTATTTTAAAATAAGATAAGTTGGTTATTTGAAATGTGACGCAAATTATACATTATGCTAATATAAATATATATGTGTATTTGAGAAGTATATTTGGCCACATGATATGTATAAGTATGAGATATTAAAGTTTGATTCATACTATATGCTTGTGAGTGTGTATATTCGGTTCTATAATAGTACTATGGTTTAGAAATTGAATATTACTTTGATAATAGATACATGTATATTCGGCCAAAATAAAATTATATATGGAAGTATATGTTATATATGAAATTGTGTATTTGAAATTAAATATGACTATGAAAGCATAAAATTGATTTAGTTAAATTGAATTGATATTGTTATTCAGATATTTATTTGCTTATGACTTACTAAGCTATGATAGCTTACTGTGTGTGTTTATGTTTGTCTCTGTTTTATAGATTTTGGAGACTAGTTACGAGCTTGGGGATTGTCAGCGAAGTTTATCACACTATCGAATGTTTCGGTATTTTTATAAAGTTGAACTTAAACCTATGGCATGTATAGGCTAGCTTATGTTTATACTTGATTTTGGGTTATGTAAATATGAGCCATGCGAAAATAGCTTAATATTTTGTTAAGTTTGGATTTAGAATGTGTATTTATTGTTTAAATGGATTTATGTTTTAGTTATGTGAATATAACATATGTGTATTTGTAAATGTTTGAAATTTATGTCTCGTCCGGTAATGCCTCCTAACCCCTCTCTAGTGACGGATACGGGTTAGGGGTGTTACACCCTGTGCCTGTGTTTTGACACTGAAGGCAGTATACTTGTTTCAATGGTGTGTCGTGACATCCTATGGCTATGTTGCAATACCAAAGGTAGTGTTGCAATCCTTGTATTTTATTCCTTATGTTACGACATTGAACTTCCTGTGTTGCAACACAACGATCAGCCTTGAGTTTCTATGCCTTTGAATGGTATCCTACACACTCACTAAGTATGTTAACTCACTTTTAGGCCTCATTCGGTCCCTATGGTCATAAAAAGACTCATTTTACACTTTTTATTGAATTAAAACTGAAATAAGAAAATTAAATAAAACATAATAAAAATGGTTGCATTCAAGCTCCTTAAGTATGAAAACTAGCTTAATTTGCTACACCAAATTAAGGTAGATCAGTCCCGATAAACTCCATTAGACACCACTAATGATGAATAGACATAGACTCTCTTAGCAGACTCTTCATGCATTGAAACGATTTAATTTCAACCTTTTACTCCACTAATATACACCCAATCAGAACACTTACATCTCATAACATACATTTTAGACATATATATACTCAGTCATACTTCAATGTTTCAATGCTCATACACCAATCATCCCATACTATACATATCGTGACATAGGATCCATAGTTCAATTAATTTCCTACGAATGACTCACAATATGAACAATATACATGCAGGAGTTAGCATAAAACCCACTTTACACCCACGTATACTAGCTTGAACTCCACATTCAAACTTCTATCACGAAATTACAGTAACCAGTACTTATAAAACATAAGAACACCATTACTACTCTTATACATACAATTTGCTTATCATTTCAAGCACTTCCAATCCCATGTAGAAACCTTATACTTACAATCTCATTGTTCAGTTACCAAATGCATATTTACTCATTCAGAACTTAACATTCAAAGCTAAAATACTTACCCTAATACGATGTAACTACTAATCATAAGAGAAACTTATCCTCTAGATCATCGAGGTAGGATACATTCAAATTTAAAGAAGGTTTTAGTAGATACCAGCTAGGGAAAAGAAAGAAGAAGCAAGAATCCCCCTTTCAGAACACACTCTCACTATAAATATGATTCATCTTGCTCATTGGAATTTAAGAAGTGTCATGCGTATTAGAATTTGCCTTCTTATTGGTCTAAAATTTTCGAGAAAAATATTAATAAGTTCCCTTCATACAACTTATCAGACTAAACTATATAGATGCGCTCTAACTAGATTACTTAAAATCTAACTAGAGCAATATTTCATACAATCCAAGTGTACTATACCTTTAGTGAATACTCATCCCATATTTCCCTTTTATCCCTTAACACGGACGTCTCCTTAATATACACGCCCACACATATATGCCAAATCAATCTTTTGGGAAAATAACGTTATGCAAGGCAAACTATGTACTGCTATGCACTGAAACTTTGGATCTATTAGATCTGGGGTGTTATAATGGTACTCAAACAAAGGTATTTCTAAGTGAAAAAAAATGCTCAACATCAATAAATTATGTGTAGCATTTTTGTTTGAGTGTAGGTATAAATCTCTTATTATTTCAAGTTTTTTTATGTTAATTGATTTTGTATATGAATGTAAATCTTAGTGGTTGTGTATAGGGTCAATCGTGAAATTTTAATTCCCTAACAAAAACTAAGCATGAATGAAGGTTTAAGTCTTTAGAATTGACTTGATAATTTCCTCGAGGTGAAATCCTAGGTGTAACACCCCATACCCAGCCTAGACATTATGGCCGAATCTGTGATGTGACATTGGAGTGTTTTTTTTTACATTGGAGTGTTTGTTTTTCTTTAGGTTCTTAACAAAAATTTAGGATGTCTGGTTCATTGTGAAAACTCGAGTTTTTTTAGCAAAATATTAATCATGTTAGATTGTTATTAAACTTCAAAACAATGTTTGTTGCGGAAACTCTTAAAATGTGTTGCGTAAACGTGGTGTTTTCGAAAAAAACATTTGTTTATATTTTCTTGAAAATCTGAGACCTACTAATACCAGATTAAAATTCAAGTAAATAAATCTGCAAATTAAAATAAAAATTAAAGAAGCCTTATTACATAACGAATGCCCAAAATGAAATCTTAATTTTAGTTTGAGAAGGAATAACTACGTCAAGTGGCCACCACTGAGTCTTCCGTCGCCTTGATCCGTCTAAGCTTGGGGATTTCCTGCACATATAACAAATGGGTAAGTTTACGTAAACTCAGTGTGTGAAATCCCATAATAACAATAAATCAGAGTAAACCCTATTTGGGCATAAGCCCTTTCAGTTTCAGTTAGGACTCAGCCTATTTCAATAATAACAACAGTCTGGGCCGGAGCCCAATTTCAGTAACAATAGCAGTCTGGGCCTTAGCCCATTCACATATCAGTACAGTATGCAAACAAAGAGTCCTACCGAATCCATCATCTACACACCATCTCCATACCAATGCTACACACCATGTGGGGATAAAATCGATCCACCCATCCCTACACACCAAGTAGTATCGATTGCAGCACTAAATAGTATTTGCAGTAGAGCTGCCAGTAATAGGCTTATAGCCTTTAAGTACAGTTCCTCTGAAATCATATATCCCCCCATGTAATGCAACATAATATAAATGTATGTACAGCAAAAATGGCATGCTCAAACAGTTATACATCACATAGGGGTATATCAGTCATTTACACAAAAATAAGGGTCCAGGTACACTTACCGGCCCAACAGTAGGTCCACAGTCATCTTGGGCGACCCGTGCAACCTTAATAGCCAATCAGCGATTACGGGCCTACAGCCCAAATTACTGGCCCATATAGCCTACATAGCCCAAAAATGGCCTTAGCCATGTGGTTTACACAACCTGGCCTAATATTTACCACACTTTTGTGCGATTTTCCCGTGTGGGCCCACAAACCCATTGAGCTCACACGGCCCAGTTCGGTCGAAAATGACCCAATATCTTTTTGGTCCATGAAAGTGTTCATGGCTGTCTCATCAACCACACGACCATGTTTTATCACATAGCTTGCAACACGGGCGGTCACACGCCCGAGTAGTGTCGACTGTTCACCTTTCGACTTTTTGGCTTTTGTCGTTTCCCATCTAATGGTAGTGATGCACACACCTGTTATAGAGTTGTAGCCAAAAATGCTTCCGAGATTGAGAACCAATGGTCAACCACAACCCCTCATTAGTCTCAAACCCTCATTAATCCAACACCATAATACTGAAACCGATTTAGCCAAATCATCGCTACTTACCAATCAACAATCGTAACCTCCTATTGCTCTAAAACCACGTATTCTCTCCAATTCTTTTACCTTCACAAGAACAGTTAACCTATTCATAAGAATTTACAATCCCATATGAATATATACAATGCTTAAAGCACTTACCACAAATAAAAGATCCCTTGCAGGGGAAAGGCAACCGGCCTACACCTTGGTTAAGGAAAAAGAGCCCCTAGCAACATTTGAACAAAAAAGAAGGTGTTAGATGAACATATCCCCATGGTAGACAAAGAGAAAACAGCCTTTCAACCTAAGGGATATAAAAGATGAACCTAGTGAAGGAAGCCAAATAAGATTCGGCTAGAGTAATCAAATCGCAAACACTTACCAAATAAGATTAGAACCATGCCACTAACCTTTAGATCAACAAGCTTTTTATGACATGCTTTACCCACATTAATTTAAGAAGCCTACTATCAAGAGACAAGGGTTTATTTAGGTAGAAGCAAAAATTTGCTCAAGCCAAGGCTTGAACCCATGACCTCCCAGACACTCCCAAAGCACTAAATGTAACATCCTCAAACCTAGCCTAGATGTTATGGCCGAATTTGGTGATATCACATTGAAGTGTTTCACAAAGCGTGATAACATTTGAAAAGCCCAATCTTTATTAAGCCTCTTTGTGTGATCTAAATATGATTTTAAAACTTGCGCCGTTATCAAAAGTATTTTCTTTAAAATGTTTTTAATTTCAAAATCTCGTTTGTAGCGAAAGCTCTTAAAACATGTTGCGCAAATGGGGTGTTTTGAAAAGCATTTATCCTTTTGAAAACCTGCGTCTTTTTCCTACTGCTAGTAGTATTAAAGCAAGAGAAATGTAAATCCTCAAATTAAAAATAAAATCCAGAGAGACCTTATTACATGAAAATACCCAGATTAAACTACTTATAAATTAAAAGATAAATATGGAAGCGTAAGCTGCTGTGTGCCCACCTTCGACTCCCTTGCAGCACCGATCCGCCGAAGGATTACCTGTTAGGATTTTAGATACGAATGCTTTTGAGATAAGTCACACTTCCACTGCTTCAACCATTGTAGCCTTCAAATCCATAGGTAAACCGAGTCCGATGCGATTCGATGCAAAACCACAGGAAACGGGAGTTGAGCACAAGGGAAGAACAGATTCGGCAAAGAATTGAAAAGGAGGGTTGAACTATTAGTATTCATCCAACACACATCTGTTATATGGAAAGAGGAAGAATAGAGGAGGAAAATCGGTAGAGAACAAGCAAAAAGACAAGAGGAATTTCCCAAAACTGAAAGATAGAGAGGGAGAGAAAAGTAATATTCGGCTAAGGTACTAGAATTCAAAAGAAAGGCAGTTGTTTGTCCCAAAAGAAAAGAGAAAGGAGCAGAGGGCAATCGAATAAAGAAGTGAAAACCCGAAAGAATATGCAAGGATGAAAACTACTGCCGAACACCCTAGCACTATCGACCTCCAAAGAAAAAGATAAGAACAAAGATAGTGATACGAGCTCGCCTCGTCTTGAGTGGAGTCATGTATAGATTACCTGATCGTCTACGAGAAGAAGTTGATGAGTATGGAATGGAGAAGTGATTATGAGTTTGAAAGAGACTTGGATGTCAAAGTTTAGGTTCGAGAATGGTGATTAAGTTTAGGTTTAAGAAAGAAAGAAGTTGGGATAGTTGGTAGGTTGCTTATGGTTCGAGAAAGAAATGAAAATCGGTTGAATTGGAATATTTGAGAAATAAATGAAATATGGTATGGCTAATCCTAAGAACAAGTTGAACCGATATTAGCAAATATCGACCCGAGACTTATTAGTTCTTAAGAATGGATGGTTGAAATGAAATGGACCTCGACCCACTATCTAGGCAGATAGGAACCTCGATATAAAGGGTTTTGAATGCCACACTAAAACTAGTGATAAGTTCAGTTTCGTGAAAGAATTAAGTTGACGCCACTACTAGGTAGATAAGCCAATGAAAATCTTAAATGAGACTTAGAGAAGAAATTTTTACAAGAACAAAAGTTCGGCTATATAAAATTTGGCCAAAAGTCTTTTTACAAGAAATAAACAAACTATTTCTAGCTGTTGCAAAGGCTAGCCGAATAGCCATTTTAGGGAGCTAATTAACCTTTTGTTTTCTTCCTAATTAAGCTAGAAAATTCCAGATTTATTTAAGAAGTTTCCTTGAAGCTTCTTGGCTTTGGAGATCTCATTAGATGGCATTCTAGAAGCATTTGTTCAGCTGGAGTTAATGGCACGTTTTGGGAGCTGAAATGCATATTTAAATTTAGCATTGGAACTTGGGAGGAAGAGTTGAACGGTCTTAGCATTTAAATGAGCTCCTTGAGTAGTTGGCCGGCCATAAAGTGTGAAAACAAATCAATGGACAACCCCTCAATCTGAACGCATGGTTGTTGGTGTGAAAGTCTTGAATTCCAGCTTCGAAAATTGAGTAGCCACGTTTGGGTGAGTAACCATCAACTGATGGTGAATGTTGCATTGACTGAACCATCATGGCTTTTGGGAAAACTAATTCAGCAACTTTAATTTGATTAAATGTCATCCCATGCGTTGCACCTGCACACACAAATTAATTCAGCACATTAATTAATTTAAACACATTAATTTCGGCTGCTCAAGACACATTTAAAACTTGTAGTAGCTAAGACAATTTAATTACGCAAGGTTAAGACATGTATTAAATCAGCTGGAACTTAGACAAATTTAATAGGAAAAATCGGCTAGGCAAATTTAATGAGCAGCTCATTTAAAACCGGTCTTAAACTTGACAAATTAATTAGCTAATAAATTAAGCTAGTTTAAGACACCATTATACCTATTTATAAAGTCCAGATTATGACAAATTAATTATTAAGACCTAATTAACTAATTTAGCTAACAGCAAATTAAATGATTTTATTCCAACAAATTAAACGAAAAAATAAAATGAGCAAAAAACAGGCTCTTAAGCTAAGTTGAGCTGATTTGAGCTTGAAGGAGAATGCATGGGTCGCTCGGCTTGCTGATCCAAGTGCTTTCGATCAGTCCAGCAACGGTTTCACCCCAAACTCTATCAACTAAGGCTGTTGTTGCGTCTTTGAATCTCTTTGCTCGAGCTCGGGTAATCGGTCCTACGGGCAACTCGAGAGGATCTACATTGGTAGCTGGCAACTCGGGAGGTGTTGTCATATCAGATAGGCCAATGCGAAAAGATCCTGAATTGTCAATAGCAATATTGGGACATACAAAACCAATAGTGAAAGGAGCCCCAAAACAATTGATAGAATCCAAAAATGAAGAGAGGGAGCAACCAAAGCAGAATTCATGTGTGCCCACAATTCAATTTCTGCACAACTCTACCTCGCCCCTCAACTCCCCACGATTTCCTCCTCAAATCCCTCCTAAAATTCCTCCATCAATATCTCCTCAGTCGATCACTATCCACATCCCAACATTCCCTTCATGACAAATTCAAACTCCACTCTACTCAGTAGTGTTTCAGTCAAACTCTACTACCCACACGGCAAGTGTAGCAAAATAAAACACTCCACTGATCAAAGTAGGATTTGAACCTCAGACTTCAAGTAACCACAGCACGCCAGTTATCCCTCAGACCAATAGGCCCTTTCTATCATGTTTTACCCATTTTTATTTAAAAGCCTACTGCCTAGAGATAGTTCTTATTCCTTAAAAAAAAAACCAAAACCAAGCTTGAACCCAAGACTTCTCAGACACTTTCCAGAGCCATTAACCACTGAAGCAGACATGCATTTGTGTCACTCTCTTGTAGAACTAAATATTTATGTGATGCCTCCTAACTGCTCCCATGCTCAAGACTTAATACTTCTAGGCCTAAATTTGGGGCGTTATACTAAACCAATAAGTCAAGCATACATCCATGTCGCAACATACAAAAATAATTTAACAGGGGTTTTCAGGATTTGGGACATCACAATTCTACCCTCCTTAAAGAAAATTTCGACCTTGAAATATAGTTGATCAGAATAGGTGAGGGTACTGTTGCCACATCGCCTCTTTGGGTTCCCACGTAGCCTCCTCAGAACTTTGGTTTCGCCAAAGAACTTTCACTAATGGAATTGATTTCTTTCTCAAGACTTTCACCTCACAATCCAAAATCTAGACTGGCTCCTCCTCGAAACTCAGATCTGGTTTAACTTCGATCTCCTCAACTGACACAACATGCGTAGGATCAGAGCAGTAGCGTCTCATCATAGAGACGTGGAACACATCATGACTCCGTTCTCATTCTGGAGGTAGCTCTAACTAGTTGGCAACTGTTCCTACTCGTCTCAATATGCGGTAAGGCCCAATAAACCTTGGGCTCAACTTACCCTTACGCCCAAATCTCAGTACCTTCTTCCATGGCTAGACCTTCAGAAAGACAAAATCTGTAACACCCCAAACCCGGCCCAGACGTTATGGCCGAATCCGACATGCCACATTGAAGTTAAAAACCCATGTTCCTATTTTAGTGTTTTAAAAGTCAACTTTTTTTAAACTAACCAAGTGAATGGAAGCTGGCACCAGGTAGGTATCCGTAACAGAGGAGGTGAGCCATGAAGGCTGCTTAAGTACCAAGCTCTTCGATTGGATCCAATCCTAGACATGCCCACATCCATTGCCACACTTGGTTATAACAAATTGAAATTTCTTTGGGTGGTTATCTTTGGTAAATCAAATATTCGTGATGTCGTGTTATTTTAAAACATGCATCATTTCGAATCGCGCCCTAAGTCCAGCCCATTTGAATTATTATCCATCAATTTAAAGTTATTTAAAATAACATAATCCCAGAAAATCAAAGAAGAAAATAAAGTTAAAATGGCCTTATTACAACCCAAAAATTAAATAGTAATTAAAAATAGCTTGAGAAAACCAGTCTCTTTTTCAAACCCAAAAGCGTTCACCATGGCCACTCTGAATCCCCTCCGACTCCAAGACACCCACATCAAGGCCCACCTGCAAGGTTAAAGAAGGGGTGAGTTTGGAAACTCAGTGTGTAAGGAAACCCATCCAAAGCCCAAGTCAACTTAAGCCCATTGGGCCTAAGCCCATTCAGATAGTGATACTGGGCCAGAGCACTTTTCAGATTACATTAAATTGGGCCTTAGCCCCTTATTCAGATAACAGTATGGCCCATAGGCCCATTTCAAAATACATGCAACATCAATAAACATATGCAAGCCCATTTGGGGAGACTACTCAACCCACCAACCGCTACACTTCACCTGTACCAGCCCTACACTCCATGTGGGGAATAGCTCAACCCACCTAGCCCTACACTCCACAGTTGCAGCCTTGCTGCTTAGTTAACAGTAAATTGAGGCAAAGCCTCCAGTACATGGACAGGCCACTTTCAGTACTTCCTCCATCAATATCCCAGTCCCATGCATCAGATAACAACATGGTATGCAGTAAATAACAACAGTCAAACATGCAATTAGGTCAATTTAATCCTAGGGGTATCAGTAATTTATCTATTTTAGGGTTATTCATGCCTACTCCTACCTTTCACGTACTAACAGAATCACTTATCGAGGGTTCTTACCGAATTGGGCCCGTTGGCCATTTATTTTAAATTTTGGCCCATTAAGCCTAAAAATATCGAGGGCACAGAAATCATGCACTTTGCAGTCCAAACATTGGCTTACGAAAAACATTAATCGATTTACCTCACGAGCATTCGCACACTCGCAAATCTACAAAATACTGGTTTTCGGCATTTCAGCTTTTCGGCTTTTGCCGATCTAGACTAAGAAAGGGTGTCAATTACACACCTATTTTATAACGATTCATTGACGAGATCCACGCACGAACTACCTACAATTATATTACTACCATGTTAATCTACTACCGAAACGAACTACATAATAACTCCTTACCTTATTCGGCCATAACACCTTAGGCACTAGCAATCCTACCTTTGCCGAAGTTTGCGACTAGACTTAGATCCCGTTGCTCCACTTGTCCAAGCCCTTAATCAGCAGCTTCTAGATCATATTATTATCAAGACAAAACAGTTATCACAACCCCTTAGGGCTACAAGTCAAAGTCGACAGCCTCCCTAACCTTTAGGGGTTTCGGTTTTTCTAAAATACGAAATAAAGACTAGATTGAAAAGACTTACCATCGGTTCCTTCGGTCAATGATCCCAATTAATTTCTACTCAATTTTGATGCCGATCTAAGCCCTCAAATGATAACAAAAGTTGAGCCTTCAGTGATCTCACTATTCGGCCAAGTCCCTAAGAGAGGGGTTTTCGCTTTTGTTAAACCTGTGTAAAGAAAGATGAAATAGGAGGGTTTTGCTATGGTCTTGTCGACAGAATCTTGAGGTTTAGAGAACTAGAGAATCGATCAAGAATGATGGAAAAGATTATAAAATTGGCTAGGAGAAATCGGCACAGAAGAAAGTATGGGTTTCGGGATTTCGACTTTTTATGGCAATGGCTATGAAGGTTTTAGAAATGTTTAAAGCAAAAGATGGAGATGCACAGGTGGTTAGAGAGATTCGGCTATGGAGGAAAAGAAGAAAAAGAAAAAGTTGAAGAGAAGAGGAGAATGGTCAGCAAACGGCACAACTTTCCCCCTAATGCCAAATTTATACTGGCACTTAACCTAGCCGAATTTTGCCCCCCAAAAGAAACCCTTGGCCGACCAACTCTTGCTCCTCAAGAGTCGACTATTCGGCCATCACTACTCTCCCCAATCAGCTCCTAAATCCTCTCCCTTATCCCCTCCTTACTCAATCCCTTGAGCAATTTAAACTCCTCCTGACAGTCTTTCACTTAGGTTCCATTACTTACCTTTTCTGCACATAAAAAATAATATCACTAGTTTGCTTACCTTGCGACTCGAACCTTAGCTCTCCTTGGTCATCCACACGCCACCTCTCAAGCTCCCAAGTGACGCCACAAGCCAACTTACCATGGGCTTCCTTGTGTTTTATTTTACCCAACTAATACTTTAAAGCCCAGCTAACCAGAACCCCTTTTTCTATAAAATTAAAATTAACTAAAATTACCGGATTTAACTTAAACTTGGGCCTTCTAGAGACCCACTAACCTGATTAAATCTACGCCAAGTAGACAGAACACCAAAATTTAAAATTTTCCAACACTCACAGAATTCCCGAAAATTGGGGCATTACAAAATCTCCCACAGCATACTCAATTTCCTTACACTTCAGATCCGCATATGACTTCTGTCTGTCTAATGCCACCTTCAGTCGATCCCGAATTAGTTTGACCTCATCCTCGATATCAAATACTAGCTCAGGACCCAGAACACACCACTCACCCAACTTAGTCGCACATGACGGAGTGCGACATCTATGACCATATAATGCTTCTTAAGGTGCCATCTACATGCTAGACTGGTAACTATTGTTGTAAGCAAACTCTACTAGCGGCAAGTAATCCTCCCAACTGCCTTGGAAGTCAATTACACAACTCCTTAACATGTCTTCTAGTATCTGAATCACCCTCTCTAACTGACCATCTATCTGAGGATAAAACGCAGTATTGACGTCCAACCCTGTACCCAGGGTTCATGTAACTTCTTCCAGAATCGAGATGTGAAGCGAGGATCTTTGTCAGATATTATGGAAATTGGTATCCCATGCAGTTTCGCTATTTTGAATACAAACAACTTAGCCAGTTTTTGTAGTGAATAATTTGTGCGAACTGGTATGAAATGGACAATTTTGGTCAATCGATCCACGATAACCCACACTGAATCTTTCTTAGAAAGCGTTAGGGGTAGCCCACTCACAAAGTCCATAGTTACCCGTTCCCATTTCCACAGCGGAATCTTAACTGGCTGAAGTAACCCTGAAGACAACTGATGTTCCTCTTTAACCTATTGGCAAGTCAGACATCTCCCCATAAATCGGTAACATCACGCTTAAGACCTAGCCACCAATATATCTCACGAAGATCTTTGTACATTTTATTTTCACCTGGGTGCATAGCATAGGGGCTACTATGCGCCTCTCGCAGTAAAGTCTGCCTCAAACCAGTATCCTTAGGTACGCAAATTCTGCCTAGTAAACAAAGTACCCCTTCACTGTTCAGCCCAAAATCCACAGTATTACCATTTTCGATCTGAGGGAACTGAAGACCTACCGACTCATATTCCAACTATTTATTCTTAATCTGCTCTATCCACACTAGTTTAATTTGGAGCTCAGCCAACAAGCTACCATCATCAAATAAACTAAGACAAGCAAACATTGCTATCAGATCAGTCATAGCCCTACGGCTCAGTACGTCGGTCACCACATTGGCCTTACCAGGGTCGTATTCAATCGAACAGTCATAATCCTTAAGTAGCTCAATCCATCTACTTTCCTAAGGTTTAACTCCTTCTGCATAAGGAGATACTTGAGGCTCTTGTGATCCATGTAAATGATACAATTTTCATTGTACAAGTAATTCCTCCAAATTTTCAATGCGAATACCACAGCGGGCAACTCCAAGTCATGTGTTGGGTAATTCACCTCATGTGTCTTAAGCTGGCGAGATCCATAAGCTACCACCTTACCCTCTTGCATCAACACACAATCCAGACCAATGTGTCATGCATCACTGTAAATAGTAAATTCTTTCCCTGACTCCGGCTGAATCAAGACAGGGGCCTCAGTCAAGACTTTCTTAAGCTTGTTAAAACTCTCTTGCTGCTCATTAGCCCAGATAAATGGCGTGCCCTTACATAGTAGCTTAGTTTAAGGGTGCAACAATCAGTGAAAACCTTTCTACAAATCTTCGATAGTATCCAGCCAACCTCAGAAAACTACAGATTTCTAGTACAGTCTTAGGCTGCTTCCAATCCAACACAAACTCAATATTTCAAGGATCAACCCTAATCCCCTCAGCAGACACCACATGACCAAGAAACGTTACCTCACGTAACCAGAATTCACACTTGCTGAACTTCGCGTACAGTTGTTTCTCCCTCAAAATTTGCAAATCTACCTAGAGATGTTCATCATGTTCCTCTTCAGTTCTCGAATACACCAATATGTCGTCGATAAATACTACAAAAAATCGATCCAGATAGGGTTGAAACACTCTGTTCATCAAGTCCATAAAAGTTGCCGATGCATTTGTCAATCCAAAAGGCATTACCAGGAACTCGTAATGACCATAACTAGTCCTAAATGCCGTCTTGTGCACATCGACCTCTTTAACTCTCAGCTGATGATACCCTAACCGGAGATCTATTTCAGAGAAAACCAATGCTCCTCGTAGTTGATCGAACAGATCATCAATCCTTGGCAGAAGGTATTTGTTCTTAATGGTCAACTTATTCAATTGTTTGTAGTTGATGCACATACGCATGGATCCATCCTTTTTTTTCACAAACAAGACTGGTGCTCCCTATGGAGACACACTAGGTCGGATAAACCCACAGTCCAATAGCTCTTGAATTTGGGCCTTAAGCTCTATAAGCTCTATCGGTGGGGCGATGGACACCGGAGCTGTACCAGGGAGGAGCTCAATCCCAAACTCCACTTCACCTTCTAGAGGTAACCTTGGTAGTTCTTCAAGAAAGACATCCAAAAAATCCTTGGCTGTTCTGATATCCTTCACCAAAGAGTCCCCAACATCTGAAACACTAACGTAGGCCAAGAACCCCTCACAACCCTTGCGAACCAATTTCTCGGCCCTTAGTACAAAAATTACATTAGTCAAATAGTTCTGTCGTTCCCCAATTACCACTACCTCCTCATCTGCCTCAGTTCTTAGTACAACTTGCTTAGTGGCACAATCCAAGCTTACCCGATGTTTAACTAACCAATGCATGCCTAGTATTAGGTTGAATTCTCCGAAAGGCAGTTCCATAAGATCAGCTAGAAAGACAACTCCTTGTATCTCCAATGGAACATCTCTAAACATCTTATTTACAAGAACGGACTGCCCCAGCGAACTTAGAATAGTAATCTCACTCATAGTGTTTTCAGCCTTAACACCCAATATCTTAGACACAAAGCATGCTATGTATGAATGTGTAGACCCCACATCAATTAATGCAGTATAAGGAACATTATGGATGAAGAACATACCCGTTATGACATCTGAAGCATCTTTGTCCTCTCGTTGATGTGCAGTATAAACTAGTGCTGGCTGCCTCACCTCAGTATGGCCAGCACCTCTGCCCGATGCTTTACAACCATGACCCATACCATTTCCACCCCTGGCATGACCTCGGCCTCTCGGTGACTGTTGACCACCCCGCTGTACATTACCCATACTAGTAGTAGCTTGCATCTGCTCGGACCTCCGTGGACAATCTTTAACACGGTGCTCCAAAGATCCACATCTCAGACATGCCCCCATCTTTTTCCAACATTTACCCTGATGGCGTTCCACAATTAGCACAAAACTACGGTCCAGTAGTAGCACCGGCAGGGGTCCTACCTCTGATTGGACCATCAGCTCTAGCTTTTTCTTAAGCCTCTAAAATGAATTTGAGGGCTTAGCATCCCTCTTACCTCTACCTCTCTCTTTGTTCTGACACTTAGCGCGCATCACATCCTCGGTGATTTTTGCCTTGTCAACCAGTGCTACAAAATCCCGCTCCTTCTGAGGAGCAATCAGAACCCTTAAGCCATCTCTGAGGCCATCATCAAATTGAACACATCGCTCGTATTCTGTTGCCACCATCCCACGTGCATAGCGGCTCAGTTGTAAAAATCTGGCCTCATATTCAGCCACTATCCCATCTCCCTGAGTTAAATCCAGAAATTCTCTCCTATGGGCATCCACATAGCTGGCACCTACATATTTAGCATGTACAGTAGTCATGAAAAACTCCCAGGTCAAACGATCAGCTTGAGTGCCCTCTTTGACAGTAAGCCACCACTGGTATGCCTCGTCTCTCAGGAATGATACTGCACCTTTTAACTTCTGATCAGGGGTGTAGTCAAGGTCATCCATGATCCTTTCTGTCGCTTCAACCCAATACTCAGCCCCATTAGGGGCAACTCCAGCAATGCCCCTGAATATATCCGCCTCATTAGACCTGATTCGTTCCGTAACCGACACACAGCCCCTAATACCAGTATTAGGCCCAACAACCTTCTCCTATACTAGGCCCAGTAATGATAGGCCTACAGCTCATATTGCGGGTCCATGTGGCCTATATGCTCGTATGGCCCACATAGCCCAAAAATGATGTAAGCCAAGTGGTCTATACAGCTTGGCCCAATATTTACCACACTTCTGTGCAATTTACCTGTATGGGGCCACAGGCTCACAAGGCCTACACGGCCCAGCTCAGCCCAAAATGACCCAATACCGTTTTGGTCCATGAAGTGCTCATGGCTGTCTCATTGACCACACCGCCATGTTTTATCACACGGCCAACCAAACGGGTGATCACACGCTCGAGTGATGTCGACTGTTCACCTTTCGACTTTTCAACTTTTTCCGTTTCCCATCCAATGGAAGTGATGCACACACATGTTATGGAGTTGTAGCCAAAAATGCTTCTGAGATCGAGAACCAATGGTCAACCACAACTCCTCATTAGTCTCAAACCCTCGTTAATCCAACATCATAATACTAAAACCGCTTTAGCCAAATCATTGCTACTTACCAATCAATAATCATAACCTCCTATTGCTCCAAAACCACGTATTCTCTCCAATGCTTTTACCTTAACAAGAATAGTTAACTGATTCATAAGAATTTACAATCCTACATGAATATATACAATGGTTAAAGCATTTACTACAAATAAAAGATCCCTTACAGGGGATAGGCAATCGGCCTACACCATGGTTAAGGAAAACGAGCCCCTAGTAACATTCGAACAAAAAAGAAGGTGACATATGAACATATCCCCATAGTAGACAAAGAGAAAACAACCTTTCAGCCTAAGAGATACAAAAACCGAACCTAATGAAGGAAGCCAAATAAGATTCAACTAGACTAACCAAACCGAAAACACTTACCAATAAATCGAAGAAATTTTTACAGTACCCTCACAAGAAATGGTTAGGGAATAGGAGAAAAAGGTGTTTAGGCCTTAACAGATTCAACCAACACAAGATGAACAAGGGTTTTGAGAGTAGGAGAAGAGAAGTAATCGATCACAAGCAAGGCTAGAACCGAAAAGGGTTTGCAAAAGAAAGAACAAGTAATATTCGGCCCAAGTATGAACACAAGAAAAAGTGATTGAAGAAAACCGAATAAGGGAGAGAATGGTATTCGGTTAAGAGAAAAAAAGAAGTCAATCAAAATTCATCTTTGTAAGAATGAGCAATCCGTGATATACCTGAAATGCAAGATACCTGAGTGGTCAACAAAAGAATTTGGCTGTCAACAAGCAACACCGCTGAAGAGTGAAAACAAAGAGGAAAAAGGGGTAATATCTATCCAACAATAAGAGAGCAAGATTTCAGTCACTAAGTGCCTAAGACTAACTTGGCACCAAGAGACCCACTTTTTGCAACCAACTGTCGCTCCCTCCACTCCTTAATCCACTCCCCCAATCTCTCCCCAAATCTCTCCTCTACTTCCTCACTTGACCGATTCAAACTCCCTCAACTACTCCTTAAATTTGGCTACTTGATCCCTTACTCCACTTAAACACCTCAACTCCCAATGCCATATAACCACCCACATGGTAGTTTGGCAAAAGACACTCGTTACGTGTAGTAGGACTCAAACTCCAGTCCCTTGGCATTAGAACCACGCCACTAACCTTTGGATCAACAAGCTTTTTATGACATGCTTTACCCATATTAATTTAAGAAGCATACTATCAAGAGACAAAGGTTTATTCAGGTAGAAGCAAAAATTTTCTCAAGCCAAGGCTTGAACCCATGACGTCCCAGACACTCCCAAAGCACTAAACCACTAAGTCAAGCATACATCCATCCCACAACATACAAAAATAATTTAACAGGGGTTTTTGAGATTTGGGGTGTTACACTAAGGGGCATAGCATTTAAATATGATTTAGGCAAATATTTGTTTGAATTGTCTGAGTTTTTTTAGCCAACTTTATTAAATATTTATCCCTTGAAAACCTAATTTTAGTTGTATGGCCTGTTCTTTTTAAAACCTTCCATTAGCGAGTCATCCATTGTTTATATACTTGTCTTTATTTTTTCCATTAAACATTAGACTAAGTTTGTTTTGGCATTTTTGTGTTTAAGTTTAAAGGAGTTAGAATGGGTATTGGGTACTCATTAAAAATTTTCAATATTAATTTATATGTAATTTTATGCTCGAGCATGTACCCTGTATTATGCAAAAAAAAAATCAGAAATTGTGAAAAGGGATACTAGTGAACACATACGTCTATATTGAGAAAAAGTGAATAATTGGGTATTTTAGGGGATGATTGAATTTTGGAGGCCTGACTTAAGCTTAGTTCAAGGTTGTTTAGCATAAAAATATCTATCTATTTCCATACCTTTAACCAAGCCACATTACAACCTTGTTAAAGACTTATTGGTTTAGTTACTAATTTGCCACATCCGTTGTAGTAAATCAAGGTCATTCTAGCACTTCACGAGCTTATTTTCTAGTGTTTTTATTTTCTTTTTTGTTTTTATTTATTGAAGTTTGATTCATGCAAAATAAGCATTTTTATGCAATTTTGAGTTATGTCATCACCTAATGGGCCACTCGGGCCTAGATATGATTCAACAACTCTATTTAGTGAGTAGGACACATTTTTTTAGGCTAAGAAGACAAAGGACAAGTGCAGCATCATGACATCGAGGAAAATGAAGGCATTGTCGCGACATCGGGCTACGATTATAAAAATTAATTATAAGTATTATTGTCCATACAATGAATTGTAATAAAATATTTAGGCTATTTAGCAACCCTAATTAGGTCAAATCATGAACTCTATAAATAGGCATGTTTAGCCTCATATTAAGAGGCTTGGCCAACTGAACCATCTAGTTAATTTTAGGGTTTTATTTTAGTTTTTATTTTATTTCAATTTAGTCCTTTAGACAGTTTTTGTTCTTGTTTAACTTGGATTTGATTTTGATCCCAGCTTTCAATCTAATAAATTTTCTTTATTTTTTTGGATTCGAATTGCAATCGTGGTGATCTTTGCAATTGTTAAAGGAAATTACTCTTCTGTGCACAAATCAATATCAAAACAAATCTATTTTCTTATTTCCTTCTTTTATTTAATTTATTTCTTTGCATGTTAAATATGAGTTTAGGAAATATTGTATCTAGATCCATTAGTAGCTAATTTCTTGAGGAAGATTCATGAATGGATGTGTGAATAATTAATGGATGAATTAAGGTTTAAATAAGAGTTATTTGGCTTAAATTATGTACGATTAAACCCTAGGAAGTAATTTGGGATAAACGAGATCAAGAGATAAGTTTATTGAGTATATCTTAGTTATCCCGGTCAAGAAAGTGAGGTCCAGAGGTAAGCATGTATTTGTCGATAAGGTAATTAGTTAGAGGTCGAGAGGTAATAGTTGATTAATTAATAGCTAAATCAATAAAACTCGAGTTCTAAAGTTGATTAAGAGCACTAATGTGAGTTAATCCCATGCCTGTTTTATTGGATTTAATTTCGATTGTTAATTGGTTGTTTTTATATTAGATAATTTTAGGTTAATTTAATTAATCCATTTTAATTTGGTTTTTTGTAATATAATTTTAAATGAGTACTATTTAGCCTTGTTAGTGTATGAAGTTAATTTAAGTGTAATTCAACCTCCAGTGGGTATGATTCTTGGAATGCTTCCCAGAGTGTTTCGTTGTAACATTCTTTAATATATTACAGTTTGACTCGTATACTTGTTGACACTACTGCTTAATTTTATATCCATTTTGTTGTAGTATTTCTAGTCCAGACGTTAGCATGTTTGGCGGCAATCAAGTTATTGTCATTGTTGCCAGGGAGGTTTGATCGTTAAACTTGAAATTTGAGTTTCTGCATTGTAATAGAATAAATATGAATATTTAGAATTATAGATACGAATTTTCTTTTTAGTTGCTTTATTTTTACTTATTTTTTTCTCATTAATAATTTTATTTCCAATTCTCATTGATATTAGTGTATGTCTCGAAGTGGAACCATTCCAGTCGAGTCAGATTCTGAACCAGAGAGAATCTTGAGGTGAGCCCATCAGCAAATGCAAAATAGTCCACCCATGGTAGCTAACTGACCGCCTCTAGACATACTAATATCAAGAAAGTAAATACTGCAATAAAATATAGAAATACTGAGGCGGTATTGGCAAGTATATGAGTCTAGTTGTAATAAATTTTAATAACGGAGTGGGTGAGTACTCCGAAGACTGTACCCAAGGGAGGCGAGTGCTAGATTATTCTAACCTAAGCACTAAAAGATCTAATTAGTACTTTAGATTCAATTATAGTACGAAAAATATAAAATAAATAATTTTTGGGGCTTTTATAATGGTAAAAATAAAACAACATCAAAAGATAAAATTCAAGAGAATTAAAAGGAAGAATAAATCAAATTTGATTATGGGTGATTAGCTCACTTTAGTAATCTCCATCAACTTGTCACTTCGGGTTCGTTGTCAGTGAACTAGTCACTACCCATGTGCTAGGCCGTATGTCACACACGGCTGAGACACACGCCCGTATCTCTGCCGTGTGGACAAAAATAGGCTATTTTTCAAGCCACATATCTCACCCATTTCGTCTTCCTCCTATACCAATTCTTTAACATAATCTTCCACTAACAGTCGAAATTGGTTTTGGGTTAAGGTGTTCACGAATGGGAAATACAAATTTTGGGTTAATTCCTTCCTTCAAGACTTCCTGTGTAACACCCCTAACCCGAAACCTCGCCGAAACAGGGTTATAGAGCATTACCAGAACTTACAGATTAAATAATGATATTCTATACCATACAGTATTCATGTCAGAAATCAATCATAAAGTCCCTTATATGAGCCTTCGAGGTCCAAAACATGCATTAGAAATGAGTCAGGAATAAACCGGGTACTCAGAGAATTTTTTCACAAAATCTCAAAATTTTCCTAGATACAGGGGTCACACACCCGTGTGGTCAAGCCGTGTGAGCTAGACATGCCTGTGTCTCAGGCCATGTAACTCTCTGACTTGGGTCGCACGACCAATCCACATGCCCGTATGTAAGGTCGTGGTGGGTGCAGGGATCACATGGCCAATCCACACGCCTGTGTGCTAGGCCATGTGATCAATTTTGGGCATTCTATTTTGATATTTTAAAAATGCAGGGTACACATGGCCAAGTCATACACCCATGTGCTAGGCCATATGTCACACACGGCTGAGACATACGCCCGTGTCTCTGCCCGTGTGGACAAAAATAGGCTATTTTTCAAGCCACATATCTCTCCCCTTTCGTCTTCCTCCTATACCAATTCTTTAACATATTCAGAAGCCATTTTAAAACAATTAATTCAAGTCAAAATCGAGTCTCATGCATTCCATAACATCACATACAACCAATTGCTCTTAAGCACCTCAAATGACACTTTACCATCATGTAACCAAATATACAAACTTACTTAACTTATTAATTTCACCTATATGCATATTTTACCAAATATGCTAAAATTAATCATCAATATGCCAACATGATTTCTATCAATCATTTAAGCACACACCAAACATGTCAAAGCCTCATTTATACATATCAAAATATGTTCATCACAAGTCATTCCAATGGCTAGTTATAACCAAAACATGTACATGCCAACATTGGCTAATTAAACTATACATGCCATTATAACCATAATTAATTTACCATATATTCAAAAATGGGCCGATGGATAGTGTGAGTGATATCCGCCTAGCTTCTAATCCAACGATCTTCCGAATTGCTACAGAACAGGGGAAAATAAAACAGAGTAAGCATGAAATGCTTAGTAAGTTCGTATAACATGGTAATTAACTTACCATTCATCTATGTTCAAGATAAACATGCAAGACACAATCAACCAATTTGGTCACAAGCCCTAACACATAACCTCATCACATATAAATATCAAGAAACATGTATGGGCTCAACAATAATTACATTTCCATGTACATGTACTTTCCACATCATGTATTCATATAACATATACAAATTATATCCTTGTATTTCAAGTTCATTTTTATAATAATTCATTTCGAGTTCAGATTATTTCATGTCGGAACTTTGCCCATTAAATCATTTGAAATGTCAGTGTCACATGGGTAATACACTCAAGGTGTACAAATCCATAATCACGAATGAACATATTCATCAAACAAATTCCATGTTCATATATTATCATCTCGTATTTCCATATATCATGTATCATCATTTTGATCTATTTCAGGCAAATACGTGTATTAATTCATTTCATGTTCGTATGTTCTCATGTCAAGATTTTGCTCGTTGAATCATTGAAAACATTGATGGATACACAAGTAGAACACTTGAAGTGTAGAAATTAGAAATCCGTCAATACATATTCAAGAGTGCCCTTTAAGGCACATAATCAGAAAATTCTCTTTCAAGCCATATAATAGGAAGCTTACAAAGAGCCAATCAGGAAGCTTATCTGGGCTATATAACAGGAAGCTCATAAGAGCCATAATCAGGAAGTTCACAAAGAACTTTTAATCAGGAAGCTCACAAAGAGCTTTTAATCAGGAGCTCCGGATAGCCATATATCGAGAAGTTTAGGTGAGCCATATTAGGACACTCACAAAGAGTTGTGTTTGTGTCTGCATTATATACAGGATCACAGTCGATCATAACAGGACACTCACAAAGAGCTGCGATAGTCCGTAACACATGTAGGATCACTACCGATCAGGATGCTCACAGGAACCATATAACGAGAAGCTCGAGAGGGCTTATAACAAGATGCGCGTAAGAGCTATGGTGTGTCTGCAACATATGCAGGACTAAAACCAATTCAGGAAATCCTGTATCCATTGAATTTCAATATTCAAAGGGATTTAATATTTATTGGGTTTTGATAGATATGTAACAAATTTCATGTATATGGCATTTATACAATTCACATACACAACATTCAATTTAATCATATAAATATACACAATTTAGTTACATGAACTTACCTCAATAAATGTTCGTGTACGTAAAATCTACTAATTCGACACTTTCTCTTTTCCTCACTCTAACTCTGAATTTGGTCTATCCGGATCTATACAAGTAAATTTAACATAAATTTAATACAATTCATACTCAATTCAATCCAATTCACATCTTAGAAAAAATTACCATTTTGCCGCTAAATTTTAATTAGAGACGATTTCATCCCTAGGCTCAAAAAATGAAACTCATGCAATTCAATCCTTATTCTAAGCCTAGCAAAATTTTACATGTAACATTTATAGCCATTGTATTTCATAAAAATTCAAAATTTTCCATGAATTTTACAAATTTACAATTTAGTCCTAAAATCACAATTTCATCAAAATTCACTTTATAAAAATTGTTTATCTATCAAAAACCTTTCATTTTCTACCATAAATTTCAAAATTTCAGCATACTCGTTCATGGAAAAACCCTAGTACTTTTATAACTTTGCAAATTAGTCCCTGAGATAGCTAAATTAAGTTATTACGATCTCGAAAATATAAAAATTACTAAAAACATGACAATATTATTTACCCAATTAAGCCAAAATAGCTTGCTTGAGCTCATTTTCTCTTAGCTAGGGTTTCCATGTTTTATTTGGGAAAGAAGATAATAAATTGATGATATTTTCAATTTTTTAATCATTTATCATCTTTATTTTTTTCACTTTCCAATTTCATCATTTTCTTTATTTTATTTTCCATGGATGAATCATCATCCTTAACCACTAAGCATTTTTAAATGGTTTAATTTCCATATAAGGACCTCCACTTTAAAGTTCTATAGCCATTTAATCCCTTTAGCTATTAGAACTCAACTTTTTCACTTTGTGCAATTTGGTCCTTTATCAAATTAGACACGTAACCAGTAAAATTTCTTTACAAAATTTTCATATGACATTTACATCATACTATGGACCATAAAATAATAATAAAATAAATTTCCCTTCTGGAATCAGATTTGTGGTCCTGGTACTACTGTTTCAATTTTTCGAAACGGGCTGTTACGTCTTGCAATTGTCAAGCCTAGGGTTTATTTCATGTTCTCCCTTTCCCAAATAGTTAATCCGTTGAGTAACCTTACAAAACAGTTAACAAATCATACCTCCACTCGTTAATCCCCCATAGAAGGATTAGTTACTCATGGCATTGATAAATGATATATAATAGATGTAAAGAGAAAACATGCTAACTAAATCGAGAAGATAGAGTAAATGAAATAGCCTAATTGTATTGATATTAAGCGTAAATCCACAAAGTTGAATAATTTCACAATTCAGATATCTTAAAGGAAAACCACGAACAAATAACCTAAACTATATAAACCTAAGAAAGAAAACAAAACTAAATATAAAGGAAGAAAATAGGTTAATTCCCATGTGTCTATAACATGTGCCAAAAGAGTCTATTTATAGCCTTCAGGTGGTCGTCAACCTTAACCCTAGGTTAGCTAATGTTCTTGAGCTATAAGTGTAACACCCCGAACCCGAGATCGTCGCCGGAGTTGAACACGAGGTGTTAACAGGCTTCAAACCACTTATTAAAATTTTTCCAGACAAGCTGCCAATCTGCGTGCTAGTCGCTTTAAAAATCATATCTTGAGTTCTGGAACTTGAAATCCAGTTCCGTGAATTTTCCCTGAAACTATACTCATATGCCCATCTACATAGTTTTTTCTAGAATTTTTGGTCGGGCCAATTAGTACAGTTTATTAGTCAAAGTCTCCCATGTTACTGGGGTCGACTACACTGACCTTTGCGCATTACGACCTAGATATCTCCCTGTACAGAGCTTCAATACTGATGCCGTTTGTTTCTATAGAAACTAGACTCAGAGGGGAATCTATACATATATGGCATGGCTCCTAATTATCTCTGGCTAATTTATAATTAATTTCCAAAGTCGGAACAGGGAACTCAGAAACCGTTCTGGCCCTGTCTCACGAGAACCCCAATATCTCTTAACATACTGTCCATATGATTGTTTTGTTACTTCTATATGAAAATAGACTCATCGAGCTTCGATTACATAATTTATTCACTATTTAATACCATTCCTACTAATTGTTGTAGTTTTTCAATCCCACGTCACTGCTGCTGCCAGCATCTGTTACTGAAGCAACTATGTCCATTTCGTGATTTCTCATTGATCTAACTAGTAATTCATCATACATATCACAAAATTATAATCATGACTAGCCATACCAAAGGCTAATCATTGTCAAACATCTCCCTACTACGCTATTGCCGTATCATGAATCTTAACACCAAAATTAATCAGCCATGACATATGGCATAAAAATCGTATTACCAAGACTTACGACCCAACATTAGAACCAAATTCAACCGAACATTATGCCATTTTCGCATGGCTAAAAGTTTACATACCAAATTTCAACAAAACATATTAGCCTATACATGCCGAAATGTTCTCTTAGACCAACTAAGAAGAAAATACCAAAGGTTGCTAGCCGGTGTGATGACTTCGACGACGGCACGATCACGCAAAAAGAGACGAGTCCAAGAAACCTAGAATAGGTGACAAGCAAACACCGAATGAGTATATAACTCCGTAAGCCATAAGCATTCCACAACAATCCATTAATAAAATTATCACAACAAGAAACAATGAAATGAGGTTAAGTACTCCATCCATACCAAACTATACCATAGTTCCTTAAACCCTATGGTTCAATCTCATACCAAGTCCTACATTGACCTTTCATACATCATTTTATTTTCGTTATAATCATACAATTTAACGAACTTTCACCTATTCCACAATGAACCTATTGTACGTGACTTCAACTATAATCGTCACATAGGTTCAAAACTTACCAAGCTCAACTCCAAATATAAACATAGCGCCTATTAGCCATGAACTCAAGGTACTTACCTTTTTCCGCTGTCCAAAATTGACTCGGTAAAGTCGCACCCTTCATGTAAATAATTTATAGAAAATATATATTGGGTTCGCACACATAGTGCTTAATAATCAACCGCGCACACTTAGTGCCATGCACTTTAAACTCACACACTTAGTGCCGTGCATTTCAAGTTCGCACACTTACCTTTTCCGCTGTCCAAAATCGACTCGGTAAAGTCGCACCCTTAATGTAAATAATTTATAGAAAATATATATTGGGTTCGCACACATAGTGCTTAATAATCAACCGCGCACACTTAGTGCCATGTACTTTAAACTCGCACACTTAGTGCTGTACAATTTAAACCCGCACACTTAGTGCCAATCTCATGACCGTGAACACTTATTGCCCGCACACTTAGTGCCGAAAACCAGCCACTCAATAGGCTTCACTTCCTTTTTACATTCGACAAATTTCATCTCTACTTACATATACATTTGTATACATTTCATCTCATTAAACACAATGGTATAGGTATTACGATCCTTTAAATCAATACCAAAGATATGCTTAATGACTTACTTGTGTTGGGTAAGATGGTTCCAACTCGGCTACTCGATGATCTTTTCTTTGCCTTTGCTCGATTCTCCTCCTTTAACTCCTTGAGCTTAATCAATAAATCAACTAGTTTAACCGCCTTGCTAAATATTTACAATCCAATTACACATGCATATGTATGTTAGTATATTCGGCAATCACCCTTACTAATCACCCACTTGATCAATTATAGAGAATCAAAGTTAATATCACAATGTGTACCCTATATGGCCCATTATACATAATCAAATTTAACATCATCTATATATTTACTCATATGGCCGAATATACCTAATCATACATACACCTAACCAAAAATAATTTCTAAAATCTTTATATCATTTATACACTAAGCCGAGTACTCTTACCAAGTTCACCTATATTTTCCAACAAATTCTTCATTGATCAAACACATATTCGGCTAAAGAAATGGCAATTTTAGCAACTTTTGATTTAATACTTTATCAATTATAATACATCTAAATAATTTTTTCATATTATTAACACAATTCACATACATTACTTAATATAACATTTTCACATTCGGCATTAGTATCAACCATAGTAGCCGATTCTTCCTACTTTGTACCCATGCATCTATTTGATCCTTAGTTAGTTCAAACACTCAAAGTCAACCATCTCCATACCTCATCACCAAAGACATCAAAATACCAACCAAGAATGTAACATGCATGGCCGAATATCATCTCCATCATTTAACAAAGTTTGAACCATGGCTAGGTAGATTTCAAACTTACAACTTAAAATATAGATGAATCTCAAAGAATAATATCAAACATACCTCAATCTAGTTACATGCATGGCCAAACTTCCTCCTAATTCTCTTCCAAACCAAACATGAAGCAAGAACTCCTTCCTCCTCCCTTAGAATTTTCGGTCAAAAGAGGATGAAAAAGGATGAACAAAATTTTTCTTTTCCTTTCTTTAGCTCACGGCAATGGGGGGGGAAACAACCACTCATTTTTTTGTTTTCATTTCTTTATTACCCATACTCCTTATTTTATTTTTTTCTAATATACCTCACTAAGCCAACATGTTCCCAACATGTTTCCACCCATAGCATGGCCAACCACTAGCTCAAATTTTGGGTAATTTGACATGCAAACCCATCATTTTCATAACATGCATTATTAGACCATTTTAAATTAGCCTATCATATTTTCACCATGTCTCATATCGATCCCTATTTAATAATTTCTCATGCAATTGGCAAAATTGGAGAATGAAACTTCCACATACTCATGTACACACATAATAAGCATAGAATATGGAAATTAATTATTTTTATGACTCGGTTTTGTGGTCCCGAAACCACTTCCCGACTAGGGTCAATTTTGGGCTGTTACAACTCTCCCCCACTTAAGAAATTTTCATCCCCGAAAATCTTACCGGTAAATAGGTTTGGGTATCGTTCTTTCATCGAGCTCTCGGTTTCCCAAGTAGCTTCCTCGATCCCATGTTTGAGCCATAACACCTTCACTAACGGAACCCTTTTGTTTCGCAACTCCTTCACTTCACGAGCTAGGATACGTATCGGTTCTTCTTCATAACTCATATCGGCTTGAATTTCAACCTCTGATGGGCTAATTATATGCGATGGATCAGATCGATAGCGTCGAAGCATCGAAACATGAAAGACGTCGTGAATCTTTTCAAGCTCAGGGGGCAAAATCAATGTATATGCAACCGGACCAACTCGTTCGGAGATTTCGTACGGCCCAATGAATCTCGGGCTCAACTTGCCCTTACGGCCAAACCTGAGTACCTTTTTCCAAGGCGAAACTTTAAGGAACACTTTATCTCCCACCTGATATTCAATGTCCTTTCGTTTCAAATCCGCATACGATTTCTGACGATCTGTGGCTACCTTCAGACTTTCACGGATTACCTTTACTTTCTGTTCGGCATCTTTAATCAAATCAACTCCGAAAATTTTACTTTCACCGAGCTCGGTCCAAAACAATGGTGTACGGCATTTACGACCGTACAAAGCCTCGTAAGGTGCCATCTTAATACTTGATTGAAAACTATTGTTGTAAGCGAATTCAATCAAGGGTAAATACCGTTCCCATGAACTACTGAACTCGAGGATGCAACATCTCAACATATCCTCAAGTATCTGAATTATCCGCTCGGATTGACCATCGGTTTGGGGGTGAAAAGCGGTGCTAAAATGCAACTTGGTACCCAAAGCTTCTTGCAATTTCTTCCAAAATCGTGAGGTGAATCTCAGATCTCTATCCGACACGATAGAAATAGGTACCCGTGTAATCTCACAATCTGAGAAACATACAATTCGGCTAGTTTATCCAATGAAAAATCCGTACGCACGGGGATAAAGTGAGTCGACTTAGTCAGTCTATCAACAACAACCCAAATCGCATCCTTCTTACTTGTTGACAATGGTAGTCCGGACACAAAGTCCATTGTGACTCGATCCCATTTCCACTCGGGTATCATGATCGGCTAAAGTAATCCTGAAGGCACTTGATGTTCCGCTTTCACTTGTTGACATATTAAACATCTCGAAACAAAGTCGGAGATGTCTCGTTTCATACCATGCCACCAAAATCGACGTTTCAAATTGTTGTACATTTTCGTACTCCCCGGGTGAATTGACATTCGGCTACAATGGGCTTCGTTCAGAATCATCGAAATGAGTTCCGAATTCCTTGGAACACACAACCGACTTCTGAACCTCAAACAATCGTCATCATCAATTTGAAATTCGGATTCCATATTCGGAATACATTCAGCCCGTTTTGCAACCAATTCATCGTCGACTTTCTGAGCTTCACGAATTTGATGAATCAATGATGGTTTGGCCTTTAATTCAGCTACTAACACATTGTCGGGTAGAACAGACAAGTGCACATTCATCGCCCGTAAAGCAAACAGCGATTTCCGGCTTAAGGCGTCCGCAACCACATTAGCCTTTCCCGGGTGGTAATCAATGACAAGCTCGTAATCTTTCAACAACTCAAGCCAACGTCTTTGTCGCAGATTTAAGTCTCTTTGAGTCATCAAATATTTGAGACTTTTGTGATCCGAAAATACATGGCACTTTTCGCCAAACAAATAATGTCGCCATATTTTCAAAGCAAATACGATGGCGGCTAGCTCGAGATCATGGGTTGGATAATTTCTCTCGTGTGGCTTCAATTGTCTCGACGCATAGGCCACAACTCGACCTTCTTGCATCAATACGCAACCCAACCCGAGTAGGGATGCGTCACTATAAATGACAAACTCTTTGCCTGATTCGGGTTGCACTAAAATTGGAGCTTCAGTCAAATGAGTTTTCAGTTGATCGAAGCCTTTCTGACATTTCTCCGTCCATTCGAACTTAGCATCCTTTTGAAGTAGCTTCGTCATTGGTGTGGCTATCATCGAGAAACCTTTGACAAATCGTCAGTAATAACCGGCGAGTCCCAAAAAGCTCCGAACCTCAGTAATATTTCTCGAAGGTTTCCAGTTAAGTATGGCCGAGATTTTGTTCGGGTCAACTCGAATACTCGATGCGGATACCACATGACCCAAGAAGCTAACCTCTCTTAACCAGAACTCACACTTACTGAACTTAGCATATAACTTCTTATCCCGCAAAACTTGCAACACTAATCTCAAGTGTTCAGCATGTTCGATCTCATCTCTTGAATAGACCAAGATGTCATCAATGAACACAACTACGAACCGATCCAAATATGGTCTGAAGATCCGATTCATCAAATCCATAAATACCGCAGGGGCATTAGTGAGCCCAAACGGCATCACTAAGAACTCGTAGTGACCGTACCTCGTTCTGAAAGCAGTTTTGGGTATGTCCGAATCTCGAATTCGCAACTGATAATAGCCCGATCTCAAATCTATTTTTGAGAACACTGAGGCTCCCTTTAGTTGGTCGAACAAATCATCGATGCGCGGCAACGGATATTTGTTCTTTATCGTCACTTTATTCAGTTGACGATAGTCAATGCACAACCTCATGGTTCCGTCCTTCTTTTTCACGAACAATACTGGTGCACCCCAAGGTGAGAAACTTGGTCGAGCAAAACCTCTATCCGTCAATTCTTGCAACTGAGCTTTTAACTCTTTTAACTCGGTTGGTGCCATACGATACGGAGCTATCGAAATCGGCGTAGTCCCAGGTACAAGCTCAATACCAAACTCTACCTCCCGAACAGGTGGTAAACCGGTAATTCTTCAGGAAAAACATCCGGGTATTCACAAACCACCCGCACAGATTCGGGTTTCTTTTCTAATTCTTTATCATCAAGTACATACGCAAGGTATGCTTCGCACCCTTTTCTTACATATTTCTGGGCCAACGTTGCTGATATTACAGCTGGCAACCCCTCCAAATCCGTAGACTCAACTCAGATTACTTCGTTATTTGTGCACCTCAAATCAATAGTCTTGCTTTTGCAATTCACAACTGCATCATGCGCGGTCAGCCAATCCAAACCAAGAATAACATCAAATTCATCAAACGGCAAAAGCATCAAGTCCGCCGGAAAACAAGAACCTCGAATTACTAGGGGACATCTCTTACACACTTTGTCGACAAGCACGTAACGACCCAAGGGATTTGACACCCGAATTACGAACTCAGTAGACTCAACAGGTAGAGTCTTACTGGATGCTAAGGTTTCACAAACATATGAATGAGTAGAGCCAGGGTCAATCAATGCAATCACATTAGTATCAAAGAGAGTGAAGGTACCAGTGATGACGTCAGGGGAGGATGCCTCCTCTCGTGCGCGAATGGCATATGCTCTAGCAGGAGTACGGTTCTCGGCTCGAACAGCCGTATCAGAGGCCCCTCTCTGACTACCACCCCTACCTCCTAAAATTCTCGGTGGTCTACCTCTAGTTGTCACTCCACTAGGTCTTGCACCTTGAATCTTATTCTTCTCATCAAGCTCCGTGCAATCTCTAATGAAGTGGTCCTTCGAACCACATCCGTAACAGGCCCTGTTAATAGACTTACCCCAACATTCACCTATGTGTCATCTTCCACATTGGGGACATTCAGGTTTCTCTAGACGATTATTGCCCACACTAGCTACCGAAGTAGCTCGGGAGTCCGTCGATGGTCGTGCTCTGATGGAAATTCCCGCAGTCATCCTCGACTTATTAGTGTCCTCCCTGAACTTCTTTACAGCTGAGAACGGAGCTTTACCCGTCGATCTTTTACGATAGTCTCTAGCTTCAAATTCAGCCTTCTTCTTCCCCTTTCCAAGTTCTTCCGCCTTGCAGGCTCGTTCGACTAGTGTCACGAATTCTTTTATCTCCAAAATACCCACTAGTAGCTTTAAATCTTCATTCAATCCTTCTTCGAATCTTTTGCACATAGCAACCTCATCAGCTACACACTCCCGGGCATACCTACTGAGTCTTACGAATTCATGTTCGTATTCAGATACTGTCATACGGCCTTGCTTAAGTTCCAAGAATTCCTTACGCTTTTGATCGATGAACCGTTGACTAATATATTTCTTTCGAAATTCCGCTTGGAAGAAGTCCCAAGTAACTCGTTCGTTTGGGACTATGGAAATCAGGGTCCTCCACCAATAGTAGGCTGAGTCCCGCAACAAGGATATAGCACACTTTAGACATTCATCGGGCGTGCATGACAGTTCATCAAACACCCGAACGGTGTTATCAAGCCAGAACTCGGCCCTTTCAGCATCATCAGTAACTATGGCCCTGAACTCCTCAGCCCCGCGCTTCCTAATCAAGTCTACAGGTGGCTTACTCAACCTCACAGGATCAGTAACTGATGGCATTACTGGCTCCTGAGGTGGATTATTCAAATTCGGGAATTGTTGGACAGCCGGATTGGTTCGGGCATACTGCGCGACCCACTCATTCATCATGGTAAAGAAGGCTTGTTTAGCCCCCTCACCTTGATTATTCGCAGATGACTGAGGTTCAACAGGCGGCGTCCCTTGTGCAGGAGCAGCCGCTACACTTTCAACGTCATCCGCCAAGGTTCTCTCTACACCGGGATCCATTTACTAATCAAAACATAAATTTTAACCGTCAGAAGTCATCACACATTTAAACATTAACATTCGGCATGTATAGCAAGACTCATACTGCTATGGTAGTCCTAGAACCGACTAAACCATGGCTCTGATACCAATCAAATGTAACACCCCGAACCCGAGATCGTCGCCGGAGTCGAACACTAGGTGTTAACAGGCTTCAAACCACTTATTAAAATTTTTCCAGACAAGCTGCCAATCTGCGTGCTAGTCGCTTTAAAAATCATATCTTGAGTTCTGGAACTCGAAATCCAGTTCCGTGAATTTTTCCTGAAACTAGACTCATATGCCCATCTGCATATTTTTTCTAACCTAGATATCTCCCTGTACAGAGCTTCAATACTGATGCCGTTTGTTTCTATAGAAACTAGACTCAGAGAGGAATCTATACATATATGGCATGGCTCCTAATTATCTCTAGCTAATTTATAATTAATTTCCAAAGTCGGAACAGGGAACCCAGAAACCGTTCTGGCCCTGTCTCACGAGAACCTCAATATCTCTTAACATACTGTCCATATGATTGTTTTGTTACTTCTATATGAAAATAGACTCATCGAGCTTCGATTACATAATTTATTCACTATTTAATACCATTCCTACTAATTGTTGTAGTTTTTCAATCCCACGTCACTGCTGCTGCCAGCATCTGTTACTGAAGCAACTATGTCCATTTCGTGATTTCTCATTGATCTAACTAGTAATTCATCATACATATCACAAAATTATAATCATGACTAGCCATACCAAAGGCTAATCATTGTCAAACATCTCCCTACTACGCTATTGCCGTATCATGAATCTTAACACCAAAATTAATCAGCCATGACATATGGCATAAAAATCGTATTACCAAGACTTACGACCCAACATTAGAACCAAATTCAACCGAACATTATGCCATTTTCGCATGGCTAAAAGTTTACATACCAAATTTCAACAAAACATATTAGCCTATACATGCCGAAATGTTCTCTTAGACCAACTAAGAAGAAAATACCAAAGGTTGCTAGCCGGTGTGATGACTTCGACGACGGCACGATCACGCAAAAAGAGACGAGTCCAAGAAACCTAGAATAGGTGACAAGCAAACACCGAATGAGTATATAACTCAGTAAGCCATAAGCATTCCACAACCATCCATTAATAAAATTATCACAACAAGAAACAATGAAATGAGGTTAAGTACTCCATCCATACCAAACTATACCATAGTTCCTTAAACCCTATGGTTCAATCTCATACCAAGTCCTATATTGACCTTTCATACATCATTTTATTTTCGTTATAATCATACAATTTAACGAACTTTCACCTATTCCACAATGAACCTATTGTAAGTGACTTCAACTATAATCGTCACATAGGTTCAAAACTTACCAAGCTCAACTCCAAATATAAACATAGCGCCTATTAGCCATGAACTCAAGGTACTTACCTTTTTCCGCTGTCCAAAATTGACTCGGTAAAGTCGCACCCTTCATGTAAATAATTTATAGAAAATATATATTGGGTTCGCACACATAGTGCTTAATAATCAACCGCGCACACTTAGTGCCATGCACTTTAAACTCACACACTTAGTGCCATGCATTTCAAGTTCGCACACTTACCTTTTCTGCTGTCCAAAATCGACTCGGTAAAGTCGCACCCTTAATGTAAATAATTTATAGAAAATATATATTGGGTTCGCACACATAGTGCTTAATAATCAACCGCGCACACTTAGTGCCATGTACTTTAAACTCGCACACTTAGTGCTGTACAATTTAAACCCGCACACTTAGTGCCAATCTCATGACCGTGAACACTTATTGCCCGCACACTTAGTGCCGAAAACCAGCCACTCAATAGGCTTCACTTTCTTTTTACATTCGACAAATTTCATCTCTACTTACATATACATTTGTATACATTTCATCTCATTAAACACAATGGTATAGGTATTACGATCCTTTAAATCAATACCAAAGATATGCTTAATGACTTACTTGTGTTGGGTAAGATGGTTCCAACTCGGCTACTCGATGATCTTTTCTTTGCCTTTGCTCGATTCTCCTCCTTTAACTCCTTGAGCTTAATCAATAAATCAACTAGTTTAACCGCCTTGCTAAATATTTACAATCCAATTACACATGCATATGTATGTTAGTATATTCGGCAATCACCCTTACTAATCACCCACTTGATCAATTATAGAGAATCAAAGTTAATATCACAATGTGTACCCTATATGGCCCATTATACATAATCAAATTTAACATCATCTATATATTTACTCATATGGCCGAATATACCTAATCATACATACACCTAACCAAAAATAATTTCTAAAATCTTTATATCATTTATACACTAAGCCGAGTACTCTTACCAAGTTCACCTATATTTTCCAACAAATTCTTCATTGATCAAACACATATTCGGCTAAAGAAATGGCAATTTTAGCAACTTTTGATTTAATACTTTATCAATTATAATACATCTAAATATTTTTTTCATATTATTAACACAATTCACATACATTACTTAATATAACATTTTCACATTCGGCATTAGTATCAACCATAGTAGCCGATTCTTCCTACTTTGTACCCATGCATCTATTTGATCCTTAGTTAGTTCAAACACTCAAAGTCAACCATCTCCATACCTCATCACCAAAGACATCAAAATACCAACCAAGAATGTAACATGCATGGCCGAATATCATCTCCATCATTTAACAAAGTTTGAACCATGGCTAGGTAGATTTCAAACTTACAACTTAAAATATACATGAATCTCAAAGAATAATATCAAACATACCTCAATCTAGTTACATGCATGGCCAAACTTCCTCCTAATTCTCTTCCAAACCAAACATGAAGCAAGAACTCCTTCCTCCTCCCTTAGAATTTTCGGTCAAAAGAGGATGAAAAAGGATGAACAAAATTTTTCTTTTCCTTTCTTTAGCTCACGGCAATGGGGGGGGAAACAACCACTCATTTTTTTGTTTTCATTTCTTTATTACCCATACTCCTTATTTTATTTTTTTCTAACATACCTCACTAAGCCAACATGTTCCCAACATGTTTCCACCCATAGCATGGCCAACCACTAGCTCAAATTTTGGGTAATTTGACATGCAAACCCATCATTTTCATAACATGCATTAATAGACCATTTTAAATTAGCCTATCATATTTTCACCATGTCTCATATCGATCCCTATTTAATAATTTCTCATGCAATTGGCAAAATTGGAGAATGAAACTTCCACATACTCATGTACACACATAATAAGCATAGAATATGGAAATTAATTATTTTTATGACTCGGTTTTGTGGTCCCGAAACCACTTCCCGACTAGGGTCAATTTTGGGCTGTTACAATAAGTTTGATTGTGTGGACCAAAATGCCCTTGCTTCGTGTTTAATATTTGTCCCAGAGTCGATGTCGTGACACACTGGGACTTGTGTTGCTACATAGCAACCAATATGCTCCTCTATAGCCATATTTAGGGGTATGTTGCGACACCTTCAGTCTGTGTTGTGACATCGAAGGTAGACTTGAATTTTCTTCATTCTATTTCCTATGTTGGAACATAGCATCTAGTATCAGCCTAAAATGCCTTTTAATGGACTCCTTTTCACTCACAAAGTACGTTAGCTCTCCCTTAGGCCTCATTTGACTCTTAAGTTCAATAAAAAACTAAGTTTGGACATTTTATTGAATGTAAGTAAAACTAAAGAAACTTAACTAAAATGTAATGAAACTTCTTGTATTTAGGCTCCTTAAGTGTCAAAACTAGTTTAATCTACTACACCGAATTACGATAAATCACTGACTTGCCTTAAAAGAATCCTTTTATTTGAAGAACTACTAGATCCACTAGCACAGTTCCAAAAAGAGTCACTGATGGCTCGACTAGAGTGAACCTTACACGAATACGTCCTACTTCCTTTAGATATTGTCTGAGGCAGTATCTAGAGGCCAACAATTAACACAAACAATTTGGTGATTAAGTCGGTCACAATCCAAATAATACAAAACAATTTTCAATTTTGACATAATGGGATTGAAAACCCAAACCAACATTTAAAAAGATTCCTATAGCTACCTGACACATTCAAATATAATGGAGTGACGTCTGATGCGGTCTATCTCTAGTTGTTCCTATTCTCGCTTTGCGTGAATGCCTATGAATGACTCGATTCACAAGAGTCAGGTTCCATAACGACATTGGATGATTTAGCGGGGAAAGTTTTACATAAAATTTTCCTCATTAGACGAACCATCCAATTAAGGCTTGACATTACTAATTTTAATCAATTTGAAGGAGAGACATTATACGAAGAGTGGGAACACTTCAAGTCATTGCTTAGGAAATGTCCACACCATGGTATGCAAGACTAGTTACAATTGCAATTGTTTATAACGGATTGGATAGCAGCCTAAGAGCCTGCTTAGATGGCACATCGGTCGGAGCCTTTATGAACAATACCTATGAGCAAGATTGTCAATTGATCGAGGACATGGCAATGAACTTGTACATGTGGCCTAACGAGCGCTTTTCATATAGCTAGAAGCCGTCAGTGGCTAAGGTGGTCAAGGAAGAGAACATATATCAATAGTTTTTTGAGAACTTACATTGTTTAGAGACAATTGTTAAGTCATTTATGAATGATGTCGCTCAAAGTTGTACGTCGCACTCGGAAACACAATCAAAGGAAGTAAATTATTTAGGTAATAGGGGGAATCCCTATTCGAATACTTACAACCCTGGTTGGAAGGACCATCTATATCTAAAATGGGAAGGTAATAAAAGTAGTGGAAACCTAGCTCCAAATCAAAAAAATCTTCGATATCAACTATTGCATATGCAAAGATTGCAAGAAAGTTCCATGGGTAACGACCATGTTGGTTGTGGTCAATGCTTTGACATAATTGTAAATAAGATGCAACTCATAAGGTCTGGCATTCAACACGTAAAGACCGAATAAGCACAAATTTGTACCGATGTTGTCAAATTAAAAAAAGAAATGTGCAATGTCATGAGCATGTTGAATGAGATGCAAAGGCAAATGGCCACGCGTATTCTAAGCAATACCAAGAACAATACCTATAGGGATAAAAAAAAGCATGTAAATACAATAGCAATACGTTTGGGTAAAAATTTAGTAAACTATAAAAAGCTTTCTAATAAGGAGAAGGATGAGTTTGAGGCAGGAGACTAAAACCTTGATGAGCCTAAAATGGAAGTTCAAATGGATGAAAGATCTAAACTGGTGGTTGACCCAAAAATACTCCAAGCTCGGAACTAGTGCCAATGAACGTACCATTTCCATCCAGGTTGGAGGAAAAGCAACGAAAAGATAACACTAAATTTTTAAGTTTCTTAACTTTTTAAATCCCTTAAAGTTAATTTTCCACTTTTGTAGTTGATTAACAAGATACGAAAATATGCCAAATACCTAAAAGAAATAATGTCTAGGCATAAGAAACTAAAGAAAGGTGAGCAATACATGTAACATAAACGTAACACTAGTAAGTTCATATGAACTTAATGAGTTCTGAATTCAACTTACCCTTTTTTACTTTTCGTGATAGATTCTTCATCTTGAATAATTGGATTTTCCCGTATCTATATTTGGCGAATGCCTTTACATTTTCAATTGTACACTTTCATATTTATACGCCTCCTATCATTCATACCATAACTTCATTCATCCAACTACTTGGCTGACTTCAAGTATGACATCTCATTTTTCAGTGGTGTAAAAAATAGTGGTTTTGGGGCCTCAAATTTTACGTGTTAGTCTGTGAATAATAATTAATTAATGTAGTACCCCAAACACGACCTAGACATTATGGCTGAATATGTGATGTCACGTTGGAAAGGTTATTCGAAAACACTATTTGATGAAAAGTCTATTCTTTAAAACAACTTCTTTAGGTTCTTAACGAATGACTAGGAGGCCCAGTTTATTGAGAAAACTCAAGTTGTTTAAGTAAAATAGAAAGTATATCAATTTATTATTAAACTTTAAAATCGTGTTTGATACAAAAGCTTTTTAAAACGTGTTCGTAAGCGTGATGTTTTCAGAAAAACATTTGTTTGTGTTTTCTTGAAAATACGAGTCCTGTTTCTAACAGATAAAAGTGTTTAAAGCTAATAAACTCCAAATTTAAAAAAAAAACTTTTAAAGGCCTTATTACAAAATAAAAACCCGATATCGAATAAAATCTAAATTGTAGTATTTTTAATTAAATTAGCTACGTCGAATGGCCACTTTTGAATCCTCCGTCGCCTCGATCCTTCTAAGCCTGGGGATTTCCTGCACAAACAACAGATGGGTGAGTTCACGAAAATTCAGTGTGTGAAATCCCATTGTAGCAAACAATCAGAGTAAGCGCAACCTAGGTCTAAGCCTTTTTAGTTTCAGTTAGGGCCTTGGCCCTTTTTTAGTAACAATAGTAGTCTGGGCCTTAGCCCATATCAGTACAGTATGCAGACAAAGAATCCTACCCAATCTATCCGCTACACACCAACTCCATACCAACCCTACACACCATTTGGGAACAAAGTCAACCCACCCATCCCTACACACCAAAACGTACCGTATGCGGTACTAAGCAGTATTTACAGTAGAGCTGCCAGTAATAGGCTTATAGCCTTTTAGTACACTTTCTCTGGAACATATATCCCACCCCATGTAATGCAACATAATATCATACGTTTATGCAGAAATGCCATGCTCAAAAACAGTCATACATAATACAAGGGTATTTTAATCAATATACCTTACAAGGGTATAACGGTTATTTTAGTATTATGGGGTCTAAGTATACTTACCGACCCAACAGTGGGTCCACTGTCCTCTTAGGCGGCCCATGCAACCTTAATAGTCAAACAGTGATAATGGGCCTTCAGCCCATATTACAGGCCCTTTTGGGCCCACATGCTCGTATGGCAAAAAAGTCCAAATATGGCCTTAGTTATGTGGTCTACACAGCCTCGCCCAGCATTTATCAAACTTTTGTGCGATTCTTCAAAATAGGGCCCACAGGCCCATTGGGTCGTGGGACCCAGTTTGGCCCAAAATGACCCAATACCGTTTTGGTCCATGAAAGCACTCATGGCCATCTTGTCTACTACCCAGCCATGTTTTGTTACACAGCCTACGACACGGGCGGCCTCACGCCTGTGTGGTGTCGACATCCCAGTTTTCGACTTTTCGGCTTTTGATATCACACATCTAATGATAGTGTTCACACACTTGTTTGCGAAGAGAGTGTAGTTCCCACGAACACCAACCTATATTCAATCATAATCCCAACGTTAATCCTTTAACAAATGGGTAACTATACCCCTAAATAATACTTATCCTAATCATAGCTTGACACTTACCTTGATCGAATGATTAAGGTCCCTTACACGTTAGTCGTTGTCGAGGATTGATTACAAATTCTTACAGATTGCCTGCACTCAAACTGAGATTCCATTATCCTCTACTAGAAAGTTTGTATGTACAATTGAACCCACAACTAACACTTACCACAAAGGTTGAGAACCCGCTTCTAGAGAATGAAACAATCAGTTTCACAATCCCCAACTAGATAGTTGTTTCACAAGGTAGCACTAGCGTTATCACTCCCTCCCAAAATCGATAAAGAAGAACAATAGAAAGATCGGTTCACAGAAGATCAATGCCGAAGTACTATTTGGCAACAAGAATTAGATTACACTGTAGAGAAGGGAGGAAGAAAGGAATGAATCGATCACTACAGCCAAAACTGAAAGAGATAGAGGGGCAAGGAGATGCAATCAGTTAGGGTAAATTCAGTTGAAAGAAAGGGAGAAAAAGGGTAAAGAAGATTCGGCTATGGCAAGGAGATTAGGAGAAGAAGAATGATGAAGAAATGAATGTTACATATACAAGGTATTTAATGGTGGAACAAGTTCAAAGTAAAAATAATACAAAACAAACCCAAATAGCCACAAGTAAACTTCGACTACTACTCCAGTACAACAAAAGAGAGTGAAAAGAACCAAAAAGATTTAGTTACCGGAAAAGAGAACAAGCCCTAGCCAAATTCGACACTAAGTGCCTATGACTGTTTTTGGCACAAGGAGAGTCCCATTTTTGGCCACCAACTCCCTCTCCCTTACTCCTTGATCCACTCCATGATTTTCTCCCTATAATCCTCCTTGAAACTAGCTACACACTCCCCACTCCCCCTCAAACTCTTCACCGTCCAAGAGCATCAGAATCCTACTAGCAAACAACCTCCTACACGGTACCACAACAAAGGGAGATCCCATGCGTACAATAAGACTCGAACTCAAGTCCCTTAGCATATGCAACATGCCACTTACCACTAGGCTAGCAGGCTCTTTATGACATAATTTCCCCCCAATTATTTAAAAACCCTACTCCTAGCAGCCAAGGTTTTATTTAATAAAAACCAAAAAATAGCCAAAGCCCAGGTTTAAACCCAGGACTTCTCACACTTCTCAAGACCCTTAATCATCAATATAAGCAAGCCAACCATACAACACAACACACCATTTAATCACAAAGGATTTGGGGCGTTACAACTCTAACCCCCAAAAGAAAATTTTGGCCTCAAAATTTACTTGATCAAAACAGATGAGGATATTGTTGTCGCATCGTCTCCTCGAGTTCCCACGTAGCCTCCTCAGAGCTGTGGTTTCGCCAAAGAATTTTTACTAACAGAATTGATTTTTTTCTCAAGACTTTCACCTTTCGATCCAAAATCTGGACCGGTTCCTCCTCAAAGGTCATATCTGGTTTGACTTGAATCTCCTCTACTGGTACAACATGCGAAGGATCAGAGCAGTAACGTCTCAGTATAGAGACATGAAACACATCGTGAATCTGTTCTAACTCTAGAGGTAGCTCCAACTGGTAGGCAACTGGTCCTACTCATCTCAATATGCGGTAAGGCCTAATAAAACTTGGGCTCAACTTGCCCTTACTCCCAAATCTCAGCACCTTCTTCCATGGCGAAACCTTCAGAAAGAAAAAAATCTCCCATAGAATACTCAATCTCCTTACGCTTCAAATCTGAATATGGCTTCTGCCTGTTTGATGTTGCCTTCAGTCTATCTCGAATTAATCTGGTCGTATCCTCGGTATCAAATAGTAGGTCAAGACCCAAAACATGCAGCTCGCCCAACTCAGTCCAACACAAAGGAGTGCGACACGTACGACCATATAGTGCTTCGAAAGGTGCCATCTGTACGCTAGACTAGTAGCTGTTATTATATGCAAATTCTGCCAATGGCAAGTAACCCTCCCAACTGCCTCAAAAGTTAATTGCGTAACTCCTCAACATATCCTCTAGTATCTGAATCACCATATCCGACTGTCCATCTGTCTGAGGATGGAATGCAGTATTGAAGTCTACCCAGAGTTCCAAGTAACTTCTTCCAGAACCGAGAAGTGAAGCGAGGGTCTCTGTCAGATATTATGGAAATTGGTGCCCCATGCAGTCTTACTATCTTAGATACATACAACTTAGCCAGTTTCTGTAGCGAATAATTTGTGCAAACCGGTACGAAATGGGCAGTTTTGGTCAATCGATCCACGATGACCCACACTGAATCTTTGTTGGAGGGCATTAGAGATAGCCCAATCACAAAATCCATAGTTACTCTTTCCCACTTCCACATCAGAATCTTAACTGGTTGAAGCAACCTATAAGGCAACTGATGTTTTGCTTTAACCCGTTGACAAGTCAAACATTTCCTTATAAAGTCAGTCACCTCATGCTTAAGTCCTAGCCACCAATATGGCTCACAAAGATCTCTGTACATTTTATTTCCACCTGGGTGCGTAGCATAAAGGCTACTATGTGCCTCTCAAAGTATAGACTGCATCAACTCAGTATCCTTTGGTACACAAATTTTGCCTTGAAAACAGAGTACCTATTCACTGTTTAGCCCAAAATCTGCAGTATTATCATTCTCAATCTGATGGAACCAAAGACCCAATGACTCATCCTCCAACTGTTTATTCCTAATCTGCTCAATCTATACCAGTTAAACTTGGAGCTCAACCCACCATTATTAAATAAGCTAAGATGAGCAAACATTGCTCTCAGATCAGTCATAGCCCTACGACTCAGTGCATCGACCACCACATTAGCCTTACCAGGGTGATATTCAATCGAATAGTCATAATCCTTAAGCAGCTCAATCCATGTACACTGCCGAAGATTCAACTCCTTCTAAGTGAGGAGATACTTGAGGCTCTTGTGATCTGTGTAAATGATACACTTCTCACCATACAAGTAATGCCTCCAAATTTTCAATGCGAATACAACTGCGGCCAACTCCAAGTCATGTGTTGGGTAATTCACCTCATGAGTTTTAAGCTGGCAAGACGCATAAGCTACCACCTTACCCTCCTACATCAACATACAACCTAAACCAACGTGTGATGCATCGCTGTAAACAGTAAATTCTTTCCTAGACTCCGGATGAATCAAGACAGGGGCCTCAGTCAAAACTTTCTTGAGCTTCATAAGGCTCCCTTGTTGCCCATCAGTCTAGATAAAAGGTACGCCCTTACGTAGCAGCTTAGTTAAGGGTGCGACAATTAGTGAGACCCCCTTTACAAATATTCGATAATACCCAACCAGACCTAGAAAACTGCAAATTTCAGACACAGTCCTAGGCTGCTTCCAATCCACAAAGCCTCAATTTTCCAAAGATCAACCCTAATTCCCTTAGCAGATACCACATGACCAAGAAACGTTACCTTACGTAACCAAAATTCATACTTGCTGAACATGGCATACAGTTGTTTCTCTTTTAAGATTTGCAGCACCACCCATAGGAGCTCATCATGTTAGTTTTCAGTCATTGAATAAACCAATATATCGTCGATAAATACCACAACAAACCTGTCCAGATAGGGTAAAAACACTCTGTTCATCAGATCCATAAAAGCTACTGGTGCATTTGTCAGTCCAAAAGGCATTACCAAAAATTCATAATGACCATAACAAGTTCTAAACACTGTCTTGTGCACATTGGCCTCTTTAACTTTCAGTTGATGATACCCCAACTAGAGATCTATTTTAGAGAAAATCGATGCTCTTTGCAGTTGATCGAATAGATCATCAATCCTCGGCAGATGGTATTTGTTCTTAATGGTCAGTTTATTTAGTTGTCTGTAGTCGATGCACATACGCATGGATCCATCCTTCTTTTTCACAAATAAGATTGGAGCTCCCCACAGAGACACACTAGGTCAGAAAAACCCATGGTCCAATAACTCTTGATGTCCAAAAAATCCTTAACAGTTCTGATATCCTTTACCGAAGAGTCCTCAACATCTGAAACACTGACATAGGCCATGTATGCTTCACAACCCTTGCGAACCAACTTCTCGACCCTTAGTGCAGAGATTACATTACTCAAATAGTTTCATCATCTCCTAGTTACCACTATCTCCTCCTCAGCATCAGTTCTCAGCACAACTCACTTAGTGCCACAATCCAAGCATACCCAATGTTTAACTAACCAATCCATGCCCAATATTAGATCTAATTCTTCGAAAGGAAACTCCATAAGATCGACCGAAAAATAGCTCCTTGTATCTCCAAATGAGCGTCTCTAAATACCTTATTTATCCGTATGGGCTGCCTTAACGGGCTTAACACAGTAATCTCACTCATAGTGTTTTCAGCCACAAACTCAACATCCTAGACACAAAGCATGCTATGTACGAATGTGTAGACCCAACATCAATCAATGCAGTACAAGGTACATTACGTATAAAGAACGTACTAGTAATAACATCTAGAGCATCTCTGTCCTCTCGACGACATGCAGCGTAAACCAGTGCCGACCACCTCGCCTCAGTATAACCAGTACCTTTTCCTGGTGCTCCATGACCACGGCCCACACCATTGCCACCCCTGGCCAGACCTCAGCCTCTCGGTAGCTGCTCACCACCCCACTGAACATTACCAAAACCAGTAGCTTACACCTGATCGGGCTTCCATAGAGAATCCTTAACACGGTGCTCCAATGATCCACATCTCATACATGCACCCATCTTCTTCCAACATTCGCCTTGATGGCGTTTCCCACAATCAGTACAAAATTATGGTCCAAAAGTAGCAGCTGCAACAACAGGGGTCCTACCTTTGATTGGCCCATCAGTTCTAGGCTTTTTCTTAAACCTCTAAAATGAATATGAGGGATCAGCATCCCTCTTACCGCTACCTTTCTCTCTGTTCTGGCGCTCAGCACGCGTCACATCCTCGGCGATATTTTCCTTATCAACCAATGATGCAAAATCACACTTCCTTTGAGGAGCTATCAGAACCCTTAAACCATCTTTGAGGCCATCCTTAAAATGAACACGCCGCTCGTATTCTATTGCCACCATCCCATATGCATAGCGGCTCAGTCGTAAAAATTCAGCCTCATATTCAGCCACTGTCCTCCTACGGGCACCTACATAGTTGGCACCCATATATTTAGTCTTGCAGGCAGTCTTGAAAACTCCCAGGTCAAATGATCAGCTTGAGTTCCCTCTTTGACCGTAAGCCACCACTGATAGGCCTCGTCCCTTAGTAGAGATGTTGCACCTTTTAGCTTCTGCTTAGGGGTGTAGTCAAGGTCATCCATGATCCTTTCTGTGGCCTCTATCCAGTACTCAGCCACATTAAGGGCAACTCCAGCAATGCCCCTGAATATCTCCCATTAGACCTAAGTCGTTCCGTAACCGACTCTTGGCCCACATTACAGGTACCATGCCCAGCGACCCTTTCTATAATCCTCAACATTGCTTGGGACAGTGCTTCATCCCCGGTTGCTCGATTTTGAGACCCTGTCTCAGCCATAGGTGAAGCTGGTGCCTCTCTAACTTTCTCATTAGGCTAGTGTCCAGAAGACGAAGACCTAGCCCGAGCACCTCCATGGCTTTTGTCGCGGCCTCTACCACAGGTACTCTTACTGCTTATTATCCAATCACACTTTTATCTGTATTAAAAGTTTTATGCCAATCAATTTATTGTTTCAGTATTTAAAACAGATGTCTTATGAACAATATTATGTCAGAGTTGGTTTTCACAGTTCGTAGTCTTACTACGTTTGTAGCTTACCCTAAAGACTTTCAATACAGTTTACTACCTAATGTGGTTTCAGTTATGACATTTTGATATTATTCTCTCGGAAATAACAATTAGAAGACTTACAAGATCAGCGCAGAGACTCGGTGTACCACTACTTTAGCAAGCATAAACCCAAATAATCTCTTTAAACCAAAACAACATTGTTGAAATTTTCACGTTTTCGGAAAAAACCCAAATCCACAGTCGAGTTTTGTAACCTAGCTCTGATACCACTAAATGTAACACCCCAAACCCAACCTAGACATTATGGCTGAATCTGTGTGTCACATTGGAGAGGTTATTCGAAAACACTATTTGATGAAAAGTCCGTTCTTTAAAACAACTTCTTTAGGTTCTTAACGAATGACTAGGAGGCCTAATTTATTGAGAAAACTCAAGTTGTTTAAGTAAAATAGTAAGTATACCATTTATTATTAAACATTAAAACCGTGTTTGATATGGAAGCTTTTTAAAACGTGTTGCGTAAGCGTGATGTTTTCAAAAAAACATTTGTTTCTGTTTTCTTGAAAATACATGTCCTATTTCTAACAGATAAAAGTCTTTAAAGCTAATAAACCCCAAATTAAAAACAAACTTTTAAAGGCCTTATTACAAAATAAAACCCGATATCAAATAAAATCTAAATTATTGTATTTTTAATTAAATTAACTACGTCGAGTGGCCACCTTTGAATCCTCCGTCGCCTCAGTCCTTCTCAGCCTGGGGATTTTCTGCACAGACAATAGATGGGTGAGTTCACAAAAACTCAGTGTGTGAAATCCTATTGTAGCAAACAATCTGAGTAAGCGCAATCTGGGCCTAAGCCCTTTTAAATCCAGTTAGGGCCTTGGCCCCTTTTCAGTAACAGTAGCAGTCTGGGCCTTAGCCCATATCAGTACAGTATACAGACAAAGAATCCTACCCAATCCATCCGCTACACACCAACTCTATACCAGCCTTACACACCATGTGGGGACAAAGTCAACCCACCCAGCCCTGCACACCAAAACGTACCGTATGCGGTACTAAGCAGTATTTGCAGCAGAGCTGCCAGTAATAGTGAGAGTCGCTAAACTAACTAAAATCTCCCTATCGGATAGTAGTATAGTTACGATGAGACCTTTAAGATTGTTTAATCATGTTTTGCATAGGTCTAATTAATGGTATTTGGGTTACTTGTTTTCCGAGTAGGTTGATTATGGTAAACTTGAATTTGAAGGAACGTTTTGAAGCACACAACCTGGGAAATGGGCTATCACATGGCTGTGTGCCACATACTGCCTCCCCACATAGTCGTGTTATATTTATTTTAGGTAAAGGTTCTACACAGTCTGAGACACGACTGTGTGTCTCAAGTAAGAATGTTACACAGTCTGGCACAAGGCCTACCACATGTCCATACCTTGATTTAACCCAATACATACTCATACTGATGAGGAAACCTCAAGATATTTTAAAAGAATTATGCACATATTTGATATAGGGCACAAGACATCCAATATAATGAATAACTCATATTCCATCAGAGCTCAGAACAAGACATATTATACAAATACAATGAATATCACATAACTAAAAATTTCCACCTTAATTTCATGTAACATAAATTGGTGGACTCTTATATGGAATAGGCCTGTATTCTATACTGACAGATAACTACGGTGAGTACCCTCTTTGAAAAAACTGAATCATACTTCTTCTCAAGAAACTTCTTTAAAGACTTATTCAATTTGATCACAAAAATTTTTACACTAAAGCTTCAGACAGATCATATCTTTAACAAAAAATTACCAAAGTACGCCACTAGGGCCAGACAGAATACACCATAAAGTCTCGCAAAATGCCATAAAGGCTAATAGAATATGCCATAAAGGCCAAATCAAAGTACGCCATAAAGGCCAAATCAATTGACGCCATAAAGGCAATCAAAATGCCACCTAGACATCTTATGAAATGTTGTGTTTGTGATATGGATTTGTTTAAACTCACATCGCATGAGGTTTGCCAATCATTGCATTGAGACACGTAAATATCCCTATTAGATAAATGTGGCTCATTTGCCCTTTCCAGAATGTGCCACAGCCATGGACATTTCTTCAGAATTTTCAAATCTTAATTTGTGTTTACTATCCTGATAGACTTCATCGATATCACCGTGATGATCAAAATCACATCTCAACCTCTCCACACTTAGATGCACCCTAGTCCCAAAAATTTTTAATCTCACATCATACATCCAGATAAAGACATATTTACGTAGTCTATATACTCATTTTCTTAACCAAATCTTCCTTAAATACATGTTTCACAGACATTAACACAATCACATTTCCTAGTATACATTCCAGGCATACACATATAGTTACTTCATAGATTCTCATACACCAATACACATAATTAATTATGTACTAAACTTAAAAAGACCTATATCAAGAATTCATACAAGTTTTCAGCAACCATCCATTTCCCTATTCACCAATTTTGAGACATCAATCACAAGAGGCTTACATAGAAAGACTTGTAGGAGTCGATACTAGGGAGTCACCTAATACTCGCCTATCATAGCTATCAGCTCTAGACTCAAACATCTGGTTTGAACCAACCACAAAAAATGTTTAATGAACATGAATTCACCATTATACCAATTTAAAGACCAATAGCTAACACTTCATTTACAGAAAATCCCCTTGCAGGGTTTTTTATTCATATCTTATTGTCTATATACTTCATAGAATCATTACTCTCAACATGTAGAGTTACCAGACTTACCAGGGGATGGAACATCTTTTGCTTATTCCAAAAAATCCCTAGCTTTCAGTCTACTTAAGAGGAACAACCAGAAAATAACATTAAATATTCAAGAAAAAGGAACAATTAAAGAGTTCTCTTCCATGAAGAAGAAACTTCTTCATGAACCCTTCTCACACATTTATATAATCCACTTTCATTTAGTGGAATTTGACAAGTGTTAAAATTTTTAGAATATGCCCTTCCTAATGGCCTACACAATCCGAAGGACACATAAATGAGAGTTTTTTTTCCACATACCATTTGTCTAGTCAATTTAGTTAGTTTATAACCAAATCTAGTGACCAAGACTTGCTCTTCACAGTGCTTGAACAAAATAGGCATACTATAGTTTTGGCAGTAACCTACACAAGGTCTACTTTCCTTTTATCGAATTCTTTCTTTTACTGAAGAGCACATCAAATACTAAATCGTGATATACTTTTATGGGCGTATACTCAATTTTCCAAAATATTGGTTTAACAAAAGTTTACAATTGGGCTAACTAACTACCAAAGTGCACCAGAATAGACAACTTCTATACGCCTCAAATTTGGATCATCCAGATTTGGGGTGTGACAAATTGTAACACCCCAATCCCCCATGGTTGATTGAAGAATTACACGGAAAGAAAACTTATACAATGTTTCAAATTTCAATAATTGAAATAAGGCATTAACTCAGAAAAAGTTTCAAAAACACAAATTGTTAATTGGTACACACCATAGTGGGTACACAAAAGAATTTTAAATTTAGTTGAAAAAATCCCTTTAGAAAAATATAGTATTGGCATAAAAGAATAATATATAAAACAGTTTAGGGTAAACAAGCAGATAACACTTCACAAACATAATTCATAAAAATTATCCAAACTTTCAAGGGATAACATTCTTATGAAACTAAAATTTAATGAAAAGGGTATTTTATTAAAATTCAGAATAAAAAAAGAAATACATGTTCCCAAAGAACATGCGCTTGTTACAAAGCGAAGTACCACCTTGAAAAGGGAAAAGAAATGAGAGTAAGTTCAAAATAACTTAGTGAGCACCAGAAAGGAAATTTATACAACTCTTTAAACGATTTACAAAAGTACAATCAACAACACCAATTTCTATACATACATTTAAATTAATACATCATTACCCTACACACATAGACATTTGGACGTATACTCTCCTACTATTGGTGAACAGTTAATTATGGGGGATAGCATTTCCAAGAGGACTCGAGCATTGGGCGTATACATTTTTCCTCAACATCAGGTGTATACTTTCTTCCTTACATCCAAAGAGAACTTTAACCTTAACAAAGCTAACATTTTCTCACCAAACTCAATCTTTTCTAATACTTACAATTACATCTCAAACACTTCATTAGGCTAATTCGTACACACCTTGAGAACTCACTTTTACTAGGACAGATTCTCTACACCAACCACCAACACTTAACAAATACTCTATGTTCTCAACACAACAAATAGGAATTAAACTTACTATTTAACTTTCAACCTTTTATTTCTATTGATTTGCCATAAATCATACTATTATTTACATCCCTTTTTACACATAATTATAGCTTTTTTAATAGTAAATCAAATCATTTTAGTATATATTTAGGTTTTCATACTTAAATTAGTAATTTATGCTTTCTAGTATTTTTTATTACATTTTATCTATCCAAATAATGTTACATGGTCTTGTAGGTCATGTCGAGAGCTAAAGATGCTTAGTTGGGCCAAAGCTAAGGCATATGTCGTGACATTAAGATAATGATGTCTCAACATCAAAGAAAGAAGCCAAAAATGAGTTTTGGAGTGAAACTGCCCTCGATGTCGCAACATAGCCCTCTTATGTCGCAACATACCCCCTACGCAGCCCAAAATTCCTGCACGTTTTAACTATGTTTTGGAGGGAAATTAGGTGTATTTATCCTAGACAAACTCTAAGGACTTCAAGGATAATTTAGAAAATTTAATATTCTAAGTTGAGCCTATATAAAGGCCATTGTCATCAGGTTAAATACACAATTTTTAGGGTTTTGATTATTAGGTTTTTATTTAATTATTAGTTTTTACTTAGGTTATTTAATATTCTTGTAATCAAAAGATCCTATTTCGAAATGAGACATCTACAAGGGGAGATTTTTCCAAAACCATGCTTCGATTGATGAATCCTTGAGCGTCTCTTTTTCTTATACTCTTCTTTATATTTCTTTCTTTAACATTGTTAGATGAATGTTTGTGTAAAGATTATAATTAATTTGTGCTTTCTACATATTTTGCATGTTTCAATTACTTTAATTAATTCATTGCTTGAATGATTGAGTTTCTTAGTGGATCAACTGTTGGAAAAGGAAAAACGTGAAATAAACCCTAAGCCTGACAACCCTAGGAATTCATCTAGGTGGGAATTAACCCAAAATCGGTATGGCCTATCCATGAGCACCTTAACCCCGAACCGGTCTGGACTGTAAAGTCAAAGGTAAATAGTTCTTACTGACTGATTATTCTAGTGGAGGATCAAAAGATCTGATCGCGAGATTTTGTGATAGGTTTTAAATATTTTATAATTACTCATTCTTGAACTAACTATTATCGTGATGTAGGCAAGTGTACCTATCAAATAGTAGTATAGTTTTAGCAAGACTGGATTGTCGAACCCAAAGGAACTAAAAGTACTAGTAACGACTGTCTTTTTATTATCTAGCCTAAGAATAATGGGGTTTTGTTTTAATTGATTAATTATCTAAACTAAGAACGTACAGAGAAAAGAATTGGGGAATTGCTTTTAGGGAAAACCGATTGACTTAAGACAATACCTGAGGAAAAATCCACCTAGACTTTACTTGTTATTTTGGCTCCGAATTAGACGATTTATTCATTCAACTTGTTCCGTAGAGATCCCTAAGTTATGTTATTATCCCTATTCAAGACTAATAACGTTTAATCCCTAGATTGAATAACCGAGACTTTTCTTTAATTAACACTCTAGGGTTGCATTAACTATATCTATGGATCCTTTTATTAGGTTTCACCCTAATCCGGCAAAATCTTGTCACCCTATTTCTAGGCGCGCAATCAACTCCGCTTAATTATGACAAATGTACTCTTAGGCAGGGTCTATTCCTCCTCTGAATAAGAGCATGTCTTGAATCAATATCCTGGGATATCAAAACAAGAATTAAGAACACATAATTAAGAACAAGTTAAATATTTATCATACGATTTAGAAAATAATAACAAGATTCGTCTTAGGTTTCATTCCCCTTAGGTATTTAGGGGTTTTAGTTTATAACTAAATAAGAAGACATCTCAGAAGAATAAAGAATACAAAACATAAAGAAAGCCCAAAACACCTGAAGGGAAATTGAGGAGAGATCTTCAGTCTTAATGATGAATCCGGCTTCTGAGATGGATCAATCGGCTTTCTTGGAGTAATTCCTTACCCCCTATTCTCCGTCCCCTTTTTCTTCCTCCTCTAGGGTGTATTTATAGGCTTTGGGATGCCTAGAAGCCCTCAAAATTAGCCTTTTCCGAATTGGACTCAACTTGGGCTCGATAGGGACACGCCCGTGTGACACGCCTGTGTTCGATTGCTTCAGGCAGTGTCCGAGCCTGCCAAATTGACACGGCCGTGTGGTCTGCCCGTGTGAATCGTGGTTCGTTTCTGCCAAATTGACACGGCCATGTGGTCTGCCCGTGTGAGGAGGTCTAGGCCATGTTGATTTCGTACTTTGGCCTATTTTCTCCATTTTTGGCCCATTTCTCGTTCCTTTCACTCTCCTATGCTCTCCTAAGTATAAAACATGAAATTAAAGCATTAAGAGCATCGAATTCAACAATTCTAATGAGAAATCATCCATAAAATGCATTAAACATGGGGTAAAAATATGTATAATTTACGGTTTATCAAGATCCTACTAGGGTCTCGACTAATTGATTGATTAGAGCTCCACTGAAATAATTAATTAGGTAAAATAATTGGATCTAAGCTAAAAGGAACTCGTATAGTCAAAACAAGGAATAGGAAAAGTCGATACAAGAGCCAAGGAGTAGATTTAGGTTTAGTTAAATTTATTTAGTTTATTATTATTATTATTATTATTATTATCATCATCTTGCTTCTTGATTAACACTATAAATTTGTGACTCGATTAGATTTGTAATTATTTCTCATAATTGGTTTGATAATAGTTTTCCCCAAACTGCAATCCCTTGTGTATGATCCTCGAAATACGTATTACAACTTGACCCATATACTTGTGGATACTGCTTTATAACTCTCTATTTTATTGTAGTATTCACACTCTGGACGATAGTATGTTTGGAGGCTGTTAAGTTTTTAGCGCCGTTGTCGGGGATTGTAATGGTTCAATACTTGTAAATAATACTAGTCAAAAGAAAAATCAGTTAGATAGTGTGCTAATTTTATTATTCCAACTTAATTTCAATTTTCCATAATTTTTATTATTTTATTATTTCCCTTTTTTATTAAACAAATTTAATTGAGTGCAATTAATAAAGATTACAGTTGGTATAAAGACAAGACGTGGGATAATTTATACGATGACATGGAATCAAGTTGGTTAGATAGAGGTTCAGTGGATCAATGGAGTTTTCATAGCAAACATCGAAAAGAAGGGTATTCATATGAACCTATATATGAGTTAGATGATAAAAAGATTTATATGACAAAATAGCCAATAGAGTCTCTTTCTAATCCACCAGAGATATTGTCATGTGGAACAATCAAGCCGAACAAAACTTTAGCCTAAAACATAGACGTGCACATGGATAAATTTGATGACGACGATAGTAAGTTTAAGTCAAATGAGTCATCATTCTGATATGATGAGTGGCACAATAATGAAGGACAAATTTGGTTGAACAAAGCTTCGATAAACCGGTGGAGTGATAACAATGAATACAATATGGCCGAACATCTGGATGAGTTACCTTACAATACATATGAGAGTTATGACCATAAAGATAAAAGCAAGTAGCCAGAAGAACTCATACGTAAGCCGAATAAACATCCATCCAAGTGTGATCAAATCTACCAAGCTGAAACACCCAACATTTTGTCAATAATGTCAGATAAGATGACACAAATGATGGCAATGCTCTGAGAGATATCAGAGGCATTACCTCCACAGGAAGAGGTCATACATGATGTTTTCAACTCTGATCATGATAACTACAGTATTACCAACAATCGTTCAAACTTAGACGATGGAAATCAGAAAGAGTTTGGAATTAGGGACTGTGTTGATGAACTAAACATACTCAAAAGTGTCCCTAATCCAATTAACATTGAATTGGACATAACAATAGATGTAACCACTGACGTAAAAGTAGAAGTAACCACTAACATGAAGCTTAAACTAATTTTAAATAGAGCTGTAAAAGAGCCAATACACCTTCTGGCTATAGCAAAAAAGTATCAGCTGAAGAGATCAATGAGTTCGACTCATTCTCATCTGGTAAGGGCAACAAAGCTCAAGTGACCAAAACTTTGCAGACATGGAGAGAATGAAGCATAAGGCAATAATACCCTAAAAAGCAATTTGGCGTTGGCTCAGATTTCATACCAAATTGTAACACCCCTAACCCGTATTCTTCGCCAGACTAGGGTTAAGAGGCATTACTGGACATATCAGAATATTTCGTAATCATTTCACAATAAAAAATCATATATTATCATATCAAAGTCAAATATAAATGTAAGGTCCCTTTCTTAGTCAAGAAGACCTTAAACATGCATTAGGAAGAGCTCGGGACTAAACCGAATACATACAAAACTTTTCTGAAATTTAACAAATTTTTTAAGTTACAAAGGTCACATGCCCGTGTGAATAGTCCGTGTGCCTCGCACGGCATTAGACATGCCTATGTGTCTGGGCCGTGGTGAAATAGAGTATTCATACTGACTTGTCCACACGGCCATAAGACACGCCCATGTGCTAGGCCGTGTGAAAATTAGGGAGGCTACTGACTTGGGTTACACGGCCAGTCACACGCTCGTGTGTCTAGCCCGTGCTCAAAACTGACTTAGCTATACGGCTTGGCACATGCCCGTGTGTGTGACCATGTGGTCTACCCAGGATCACTTCAAAATGGCCCTTGAGCAACACGGCAGAGACACACGCCTGTGTCCCTACCCGTGTGGGGAAAAGTAGGCCATTTACAATGCCAATATACCACCCATTTTGGGTCCTCCCTACAAGCATCAATTGCACCATAATTTAATCCAATTTCCTTCCTAAAACATACATTTGTCATGTCATATTATTATCAACCTATTTCATGCTTATAATCCATATCAAATCATGCTAAATCATAAGCCAAAGTCATACCGAAACATATGTTTCATGACCTCAATTTACTTCATTCAATCTCATGCCATAATCTTACCAATTTCTCAAAGAAGCATATACCAAAATCTTACCAAATTGACCAATTCTTTTTGGCCATCCATGAACACATCATATTGAAATATTGCATCACATAGTCTATGCTCAAAAGTCATGTAACAGCCCGGTTTACCCTAGTCAGAACAGTAGTTTTGGGACCACAAATTCGAGTTAGAAAAATATTTACATATTATTTTCTATGCTAATTATGTGTGAATTAGCATGTGTGAAAGTTTCGTATTAAAATTTAATAGTTTGTGTGCTTAATTTGCAAAAAGACCTAATCGCATAAAATGTAAAAGTGACATTCTATATGTTAAATGTGCCTATTTGCTATGGCTTATTAAACCAAAGGTCCTTATGATGTTATTATGCTATTAATATTGAGAATGGACATAAATGGGCTTAATATCATGAAATTTGATGGTTTATAATTAAGGATAAAATGGTAAATTGTGAATTAATGTTAATATTAATTAAAACAAACAATTTGATGGCCATTTTGTCAGCATCTTAACCGAAAATATAAAATAAAAAGAAAGAAAAATGCCAAGCTAGGGTTCGGGACTCATTTTGCTCAATTAAGGTATGTTTTGAGTTCGATTTTTTAAGATTTTTACGTTTTTGTAATCGTTGCTTTGTATACTACAAAGCCCATACTTGAATTTCTGATTTTGATGAATATTTTGAGTTATGCCATTAATGAATCCATGAGTTTTGAAATGTTAATTGGTAAAATATGAAAGCTTAGTGTTTGATATACATGTTTTGTACTGTGATTTTGAGTAAAAAATGCATATTAGGGATTAAATTGAGAAAAGTTGAAATTGAAGGGTTGAAATGTGAAATAAATGAAAATTATGGCTTGCTAGGGGCCGTATAAGATTTGGTTAATACATATTTTTGAGGAATTTTGTGTATTTTGTGATTTTATGAAATAGGGACTAAAATGTTAAAATGTGAAAATGTGAGGGCTAGATTGCAAAATGCCCTAAATATATGTTTATTGATCAAATTGAATGACTTGTTGAATAAAAGGGTTAATTTTGAATACATATAGATAAAAAAAAGGGATTCGGGCTTAGATCGAGGAAAGTCAAAGGTTATAGATTAGACAATCTGAATCGACAATATCGAGTACAAAGTAAGTTTGTACGGGATAAATGATGTTACAATTTATATTTTAGTGCTTTGATAATTCTTAAATTGTATATATTTGACTATTGTGTGAGTACAATGATAAATAGACTATGTTCGACACTAAGTGTACGATTTGAAATAGCTTCGGCTATAAATAACATTAAGTGTGCAAATTGGAATAGCTTTGACTATATGTGGCACTAAGTGTGCAATATTGAGATAGTTTCAGATTAATATGATGGAATTAAGTGTGTGATACTTTATAGCTTCGGCTAGATTATTGGTACTAAGTGTGCGATGTTCTTGTACATGGAAAGGTGATCTAACGAATTAGTGTATCGAGCATTGAAGTGATAATGTAATAGTTAAGTACGAGTTTGTGCAGGTATGTAATGAATATTTATGGTTAACGATATGGTGTATGAGACAGATGAACCAATGTCGTCGATAATATTGTGTATGAGTTATGTGCAAGGATATGTGAACTAAGAAAATAGTATGAAATGAGAAATGGTAATGAATAAGGTTGAATAGTGATATGAATTGAACTATGTGTTAGCTAATATGTCTTATAGCTTTTAAATGTTGAGTTAAATGTATTATACCACGAACTTTCTTATAGCTTTTAAATGTTGAGTTAAATGTATTATACCACGAACTTACTAAGCTCTAAGCTTACCGTGTGAAATGTTCTCTGTATTATAGTATTATAAAGCTAGCTCAGATTCGGGGATCATCAGTGACTCACTCACATTATCGGACATCTATTTTGGTACAATTTTGAGAGTTGTATATATGGTATATGGCATGTATAGGCTAGGAGTATTTAGATATGTTTTGTAGTGTATATATTCTGCCATGTGATATGGCTAGTTTGAGTTAAAACTTATGGCTGATATTGATATATGTTATGTTATACAAATATTCCATTATGACATGCATTTGGTTGGCCAAAGGAAATGGTCAATTTGACAAGGTTTTGGCATGAGATGTGGTTGTATATTTGGAATTTATGGAACATATGTTGTGGTATGATTTTAGTTTAGATTTAGTATGATTTGGTTGATGAGTTGAGAATGGAAATTGGCTAAAATTGTGTTGGAAATATGTTTGGTTTGGTGCTTGTAGGTTTGACCCAAATGATGTGGCAAATTGGCTATTCAAATGGCCTATTTTTGTCCACACGGTTAGAAGCACGGGCGTGTGTCTCATCCGTGTGCGACAGATGGTCATGTTGCACGACCGTGTGTCCCTTGGGGTACCCTACATTTGTAAGTCAGGCTCGACTATGGCCAAGGCACATAGGCGTGTGGCTAGCCATATGACCCAAGTCAGTGTCGACCACGGCTAAGACATATGGGCATGTGAATAAGAAAGTATGTATGCCCTGTTTGGACATGGCCTAGATACACGGGTGTGTCTAATACCGTGTGAGGCACACGGCCTATTCACATGGGCATGTGTCCTGTACTTGCTTGAAAAATGTTTAAGTTCTGGAAAAATTTTGTATGTGTTCGGTTTAGTCCCGACCCCTTTATAATGCATGTTTAAGGTTTCGATGACCCATATAAAGGACTCTACATTGATGTTTGATCTCCGATGCTATAATGTTTATAAAATGAATATTAAATGTTTTGAATTGTCTGGAAATACCTTTAACCCTAGTCTGGCGACAAATACGGGTTAAGGGTGTTACGAGTCATTCATAAACACAACCAAAACCAAGCCTTATCATATGGCTAAATATTCATAACTCAAAAACATATCTCAACTTAACTAGACTATACATGCCATACTTAAATGTTTACACTTTCAAAAGGTACCAAAGTAGAGTTCGATAGTGTGGTGATGATCCTCGACGATCCCCGAGCTCTTAGTAGCTTCGATATCTAAAAACAATTGAAAACACACACAAAGTAAGCTTTCCAAAGCTTAGTAAGCCATATACAAAAAAACTTATCATTTTAAGTATATAAGCATCATAAAATACATATACTCCATAGTCAAATGCTATCACCAACCACATAGTTCATATACGTTTCACATATCCCAATTCATTTGCACATATAGCATATTTTCTCATACTTATATCTCATATAATCACTTACACATAGACTTACTTCTCATTAGCAAATGTTGAACACATCTCCATGTACTTGAATCATTTATTCATTCATTAAATCACGTATTTTTCAGAATGCCCGTTGAACCGTACAGAATTAAATAGGATACGCGGATAACTTGGGAAGCTCGTACAATTCCAACGTCCTAGACGTGGTCTTACATGTAATCAAATATTGATGCCACTGTCCCAGATAGGGTCTCACATGAAATCAAATACGATGACGATGCCCCAAATATGGTCTTACACATAAATCTCAAATCGATGCCAATGTCCCAGACTTGGTCTTACACGAAATCAAATATTGGAAATTCTATGTCATGACATATGTATCCTAAATGTTCGTATGGTTCGTACGGGGCTTCCGAATGTCGTCACATTATTGAAACTTTCTCAATTCCATATATTCAACTTCTATAACAATTCATCACAATTCAATATTATATAAACTTGAATAAATCAATTCAAACACATTTAATTGTATATAGACTTACCTCGTACGGAAATGAACGGCTATTCAACGACTTTTCACATTCCTCAATCTAATTTCGTTTTCTTTAGGTCTTGATCTATATAAATTCAAATTTGAATTATTCAATCTAACATTCATTCAAATCAATCCATATACACATATTTAGGTCATTTTACAAATTAGCCCTCACATTTTCACATTTTAACACTTTAGTCCCTAATTCATAAAATCACAAAATACACATAATTTCTTTTCACACATGCCTTACTGAATTTTCCTTTAGCTCATATGAGCCCACATATTTCATTTATTTCTCATTTTAGCCCCTAAATTTCTCATTTTCACAATTTAGTCCAAAATACTGAAATTCATCAAAAATCCCAATACAAAACATAGTAATCTAACACATATCTTTCATTTTCTATCATAAAACTTCATAAGACTCACATTATCAACAATGGCACATCTTAAAATCATAATCAAATTCATAAATTGAGGCATGGGCTTAAAAGATTACTAAGCAATAATCACAAAAACGTAGAAATTATCAAAAACGGATCAAAAGCACATACCTAATTAGCCAAAATAAGTGCTGAATGTTTAAAGGCTTGGAACACTATTTTTTATTTCTTAAATTTTGGCTAAATTATGAACATATTGGCCAATTTAATGTTTTGTTTGAATCATATTAACATAATATGCTAATTACCATATTAACCTTATTTATAACCATTTAAAAACACTTAATGGATGATCATTAATGTCCATTAACCTTATTTGTGGTCTAATAACATCAGAAGGACCTCTCATTTAATAAGGCATAGCACTTAAGTACTTTTAACAAATAGCTAGCCACTTTTACTTTTTACGCGATTAGGTCTTTCTTATAAATTAAGCACACAAACGATCAAATTTTCACACAAAACTTTCACAGATATCAATTCAGATAATATAAGCACGAAAAATAATATTAAAATATTTTTTTGACTCAGATTTATGCTCCTAAAACCACTATTTTGGGGTCTAAATCGGGATGTTACAACACTCCCCCTTTAGGGATTTTCGTCCTCGAAAATCTTACCATTGAACAAATTTGGATATTGTTATCTCATATCATCTTCGGGCTCCCACATAGCCTCTTGAACACCATGTCGATGCCGCATTACTTTTACTAACATAATTTTCTTATTTCTCAATTCTTTAACCTCACGAGCCAATATATGGATCAGTTCTTCTTCATAGGTCATATCTGTAACAGCTCGATTTAGGGCTAAAATAGACTAGTGGTTTCGAAACCACGAATTGGAGGTTGAAAGAAATTATTTTGATTAAGTTTTTGTGTTTATATTATGATTTCATAATTTTGTGAAAATTTCGTTGCGAAATTTTATCGATTGGGTGTTTAATTTGATATTTAGGACTAAATTGAAATAGGTAAAAAAATGTGTGTTCTAGTTCATAAAGTACTTAATTGAAATGGGGGTTTTAAGTAGAGGTCCTTAAATGGCAATTAGACCATTATACTTTATATGGACAAAAATTAGGACATGGATGGAATTTTAAGAAAGTTTAGTAGGAAGGGCATTTTGGTCATTTGTATATTAAATGAAATAAAATGGGAAAAACAACACTAAAATGTGTTCATCTTCATTCAAGCTTGGTCGAAACTTACATGTTCTCCATAGCTAGGGTTTTTCCCAAGCTTTCAAGCTCAATAGTAAGTGCATTCAAGCCCCGTTTTTAATGTTCTTTACATTTTTGAAATCCTCGTAGCTCGGTCTACCTATTTCTACCATTATTTCGAGCTAGGGTTTATGTTTAAAATTTTACCCATGAATGATATGCATGTATTTTGGTGTTTGATGGTAGAATATGAATGTTTTAAGTTAGGAGAACGATCTTTTCTAAGCGATTTTTAGCAAAAATGAGCAAAACGGCATAATCGGTAAAAATACCTATTGTTCATAACTATGTGTTAGAGTGAGAATTTGATGTTGTCATAGAAGGGAAAAATGATTAGCATGTCATAAAACATAATAATAAAGGCTGAAATTAAATTCCCGAGCCTAGGGGAAAAATTGTAATTTTGTAAAAGTTAGGGGGCAAAAATGTAATTTTTCCATAATGTGATTTTTGGATTGAAATAAATAGTATGAGTGTTAAATGAGCTAAATGTGTTGTTATAGATCAAGAAAGGCGTGGAATCGATCTCGAACGGGGGAAGGAAAAGGTTTTGGACTAAATTGCAAAATTTCTATATTTTGCACCGAGGTAAGTTTGTATGTAAATAATACATTAATTTCATTTACATTTTTATATTTCAGCATATTATATGTATTTTAGCTAATTTTGAAACATAAATCGACTATTGGAGGAATGGAAATAAGTAATAGAGAAAGAAATCCCAGTTGAACATTCGGAAAGATTGAATAATATAGATGGAGCGTAGCTAGGTCACATGTATGGTGCTGAGTGCACATCATGTGTACAAGAAAGCTACGAGATATTATGTAGTAGCTAGGTCACATGTGTGATACGGGATGTATCCTATGTAGACAAGAGAGCTACGGGAGAGATAAATGTAGCTAGGTCGCATGTGTGATTCCAAGTGAAGGACACCATGTAGAGAAGAGAGCTACGAGATAAATTGGCTAGGTCACATGGGTGGTACTAAGTGTTCACCATGTGTACAAGAGAGCCGAATTATATGAAATATGATAGTAGGGCAGTGTGCTGAAACCATCAAGTATCGAGGATTGATCCGAATTGTTCAACGGGATAATTTTACGGTGGCATTGTAATCATGGACTTATACTTGTGATGTATGAAATGTGGTGAAAGTGAATTGTGATATGTATGCTAAGTGAGGTTAATACAAAGAAAGTGTGAAAGAGTGAATTTGCAATAATACTGTTTTGGACAGTAGCAGTGATGTGATTTTGAAAAATCACCAAAAATTGTATAAATTTAATTAGAGGCTGAATGAGAGACTACATTAAATCTCAATGAGTCTATTTTCATATAAAAGAAACAGAGCAAGCAAAGTAACTCTATATTTTGAGATATTTATACTTGTGTGTGACTTGTTCAGATTGACTATGTGATCCCCTATTCTGAATTTGATAAATCATTAAAAATTTTAAAAAAATAATTAAGAAATATAGTTTATATTTCTAGATTCCTTATTGAGTCTAGTTTTAAATGAAACATGTTTCATGGATATTTGAATTGTGTACTGGGAGAAATTAAACTTGTAGTGAACAGAGGTCAGATCAGTCAAGCTGTATAACAAGGGAAATTTTAACTAATAAACTGTACTAATTGGCTGGACCAAAAATTCTAGAAACAAATTAGTAATAATTTATATGAGTCTGGTTTCATAAAAATTTTACGAATTTGAATTTAGAGTTTTATAACTCGAGTTATGATTTATTTAGTGAACATGACGCAGGAGAGACAGCTCAATCAAAGTGGAGTAAATATTGAAATTTAAAGTAGATACTCTTGAGTTAATGTGTAAACATATTAGATTCTTTAATTATTATTTATATACTTACTTACTAAGCTATATAAGCTTACTTTCTTTTCTCTCTTTTGTCTTATAGTGTCGTCCGGCATTGCTCGGGAGTTAAGGATCGTTGAAGATCTGCCACACTATCAATACTTTTGGGTATTTGAAATAAACATTTCTTTTGAATTATGGCATGTATAGTAGGCTTCGTTATTTTGTTACGTGTCATAATTGTCTAGGTTTAAAATATTGGTTACATTATTTAACCAAATTATTTTGTATAAGCCATTGAATTTGGCTAATATTGTTCGAGACATATGTTATAATGATACATTATCTATTTGGATGACATATTTCTATTTCGGTTTCGTTTAATGGTATATATTATGATCTAGTAATACCTCGTACCCTGTTTCGATGTGGAACACGGGTAAGGGGCGTTACAATATCGGACTGTACTTCTATATCAGATGGGGAAATCACATGCAATGGATCAGATCTGTATAGTCGAAGAATTGATACGTGAAACACATTATGAATCTTTTCTAACTCAGGTGGCAATAGAAATCTATATGCAACTGGCCCAACACACTCTATGATTTCATACAACCCGATGAACGTCAGACTCAATTTGCCTTTACGGCCGAACCGAAGTACTTTCTTCCATGGAGACACTTTCAGAAATAATTTGTCACCGATCTCAAATTCAATATCTTTTCATTTCAAATCTGCATATGATTTCTAACGATTGGAAGCTACATTCAGACTTTCTCGGATTATTTTTACTTTCTGTTCAATCTCTTTAATCAAGTCGATCCTGTATATCTTATTTTCACTAAGCTCTGACCAATACAATGGTGTACGACATTTTCTACCATATAACGCTTCGTACATTGCCATTTTAATGCTCAATTGAAAACTATTTTTATAAGAAAATTCAATCAATGGCAAATATTGTTCCCATGTATTTTCAAACTCAAGAATGCAACATCTCAACATATCCTCAAGAATTTGAATAATCCACTCGGATTGACCATCCGTCTATGGGTGAAAAGCAGTACTGAAGTGTAATTTCATACCTAAAGCCTCTTGTAGTTTCTTCCAAAACCACAAAGTGAATCTTGGATCTCTTTCTGACACAATAGACAATGACATCTCGTGCAATCTCACAATATCAAAAATGTATAACTCAGTTAATTTATCAAGCGAGTAATCAGATCATACCGGAATAAAATGAGCTGATTTCATCAATCGGTCAACTACAACCCAAATCGCATCTTTCTTTCTCAGAGATAAAGGCAAACTCGAAACAAAATCCATCCTTACTCTATTCCATTTCCATTCTGGAATCATAATCGGTTGTAACAAACTAGTTGGCACCTGATGTTTAGCTTTAACTTGTTGATAGATTAAACATTTCGAAACAAAATCAGAGATATCTCTTTTCATTCCAGGCCACCAGTATAGTTGTTCAATTCATTATACATTTTCGTACTACCCAGATGTACAAATAAACGACTATTGTGAGCTTCGTCCAAAATCATCAGATCAACCCTGAATTTCTTGGAACACAAATTCGACCTCGGAAACTCAAACAATCGTCATTATGAATTCGATATTCAGAATCAGAATCTAAATCACACTGAGCTCATTTTGCTATTATGCAACACCCCCTACCCGTATCCATTACCGGAATAGGTACGTGGCATTACCGGAGTTTATTGAACATTTTCAGATAATTCTGAGTTATTTATTATTCATATTTTGAAAATAATCATAACGTCTCTCTATTGGGCCCTTGAAGCCCCAAACATACATTAAAAACCAACCAGAATTAAATCGGGATCATAAAAAAATTTTGCAAAATCTTAAATATTTTCATCTAAGTACTTACCATTTCAATGCTTCTTATAATTAAACATGTTACCATTCAATCAATAGCTTGACACTTGTCTAAGCATCAAACAACATCATTGTTAGTATACTTGCACATATTTTATATAAATTCAACATTGATATACTTATTTTCTCGACATGTCACGCTTGAGTTTAATAATTGTCTTTACTTACATAATTTCCTTGTATCAACATACCAAAGATAATCATATATGTATATGTCATGAAACATATCATTCTCTTACCATTTCTTCATAAGTATATATCAATCATTTCATTATATCAATATTTCATGCTCCATCATTTCCATTTATTTTATGTATATTTATTCCGGAAAAGTTTATATCAAACTTAACATAAATTATATTCCATGTACTTATTCTTATTTCATTTATCTATCTTCATAATTATTTCATACAACTATTTTGTACATACATTTCCATATGACCAGTTCTTGTAAACATTTCACACAACCATTTCATATAACCATTCGTCATCTGATACATATTACCTGAATATCAATTGTTCAATAGATGTCATCGTGTCTCTCATCCACGGTCTTATTTATCTTTGACATGATGCCATAGTGTCTTTCAACTATGGTCTTACTCATTTTCTGTCACGCTGCTATGGTATCTTTCAACCATAGTCGTATTCATTTCCCATCATGTTGCCATGGTATCTTTCAACCATGGTCTTATTCATTTCATATCAGGTTGCCATGGTATCTTTCAACCATGGTCTTACACATTTCATATTAGGTTGCCATGGTATCTTTCAACCATGGCCTTACACATTTCATATTAGGTTGCCATGGTATATTTCAACCATGGTCTTACACATTTCATATCAGAGACCACACTCCTGCGAACCTCAACCTTGCAGTGGGATTACCAATCCAAGCTAAATCCCCTGCAATATAAACTCATAAAGTATTGTCGGGATTACCAGTCCAGGCTAAATCCCCTGCAACGACAGTTACTCTTATGAGCTTGGATCTGAATTACCAGTCCAGGCTAAATTCAGACCCTAATTCGGATTACTCGTCCTGGCTAAATCCATTTTACACATATTTTTCGGGAGGGCTATATCAGGATAGGATCACCCGTCCAGGCTAGATCCTTTTTACCGTCAATTCCTTTTCAGAGATCCATCGAAATTTCCTTTCATTCAACCGGGATTTCTTCCCCTTTTTATCAAATATATCAATGTTTCATAAATTTTCATACAATGAACTTTCAAATCATATTCAAATCAATAACATACATTTCAAGCATTTAAGAATATAATTCAAGTTATACAAACTTACCTCATTGATTGTTTGTGTTTATAATTTCATTAATCCGATATCTTTTCTTTTCCACAATCAAGCCTCGTATTTGTGTCGTTCGGATCTTTATAAATAAATTTGATCATCATTTTCATTCATTTCATATTCTAATGCATTTAATTAATGCTCTAGGCAAAATTGTCATTTTGCCCCTAAACTTTTAATTAATGACAATTTGATCCTTAGGCTTAGGAAATTAAAATTCTTGCAATTTAATCCTTATTTCCAACTATTATTATCATACATATCGATAACAGTCCATGAATTCTATAAAATATCAGAATTTTTCCATAATTTCAACACTTTTCAATTTAATCCGTAAAACATGTTTTCCCCCGATCTTGAACTAAATTAATAATTTCATTAAATTTTGTAATTTAAATAATAAAATAATCCATTTCATGCAATTTGGTCATTTTTGACATTTTTATAAAATTGCCCATAAAGTTTTACTTTTATTCAATTTAGTCCTTGAGCCTAAAACATGCAAATTAGCCACGCTAAATGAATATTCATATATATATTTCTCCTCCTCCTCTCCTTTTCACATCCTTAATATATATAACAGACTTGTAAGTAATATTATCTATAATCTTTATTATTTACTTTTAGGAATATTCAAGTTGTCCATCTGTGTCATAGTCACTAAATTATTTATATCTGGAGCTATATAACTCAAATTAAAATCCATAAATTTCCCCAGAAGCTAGACTCATATTTCTTCTTACCATAAAAATTTCATAATTTTTGGTTTGGCCAATTAATGCAGTTTATTCATTGAAGTCTCCCCTATTCTGCTGTCTGACAGTTCCGGCCCTTCTTCACTAAAAATTAATTATCTCCTCGTACAGGATTCGAATGATGTTCCTGTTTGTTTATGTTGAAAATAGACTCATTAAGGATTCTAAATATATAAATTTAAGCCTATAATTATTTTTATCCAATTTTTTTATGATTTTACAAAGTCAGAATAGGGGAACTCGAAATCATTCTGACCTTGTCTCACAAAATTTATCATATCTCATGATTTACAATTCCTTTGCCTACATCATTTCTTCTATAAGAAACTAGACTTAATAAGATTTAATCTATATTTTATTCATCCTATAATTAAATTTCTAAAATTTTTGATGATTTTTCAAAGTTAGACTACTGCTGCTGTCCAAAACTATTTTAGTGCAAGATATTAATTACCATGTTATAACACCCTTATTTTCTTTTTCTACACCATTTCTCATCACTTTCTCTTATTTTCTCTTCACTAACATATCAAGAATATAGGACCTTATGTAATAAAACTCTACTATTACATTATTTCCATGCTTTGTCAATAATAATAAACTTAGAAACATATTGAAATCTTGATGTACTTACCTTGTTATATTGATACTAATCTTAACTTGATTTTCTCTCTCCTCCAACTTCTATTTATTGAATCCAACTTCATATTCTAACTCCTCATGGTCTCCTTAACATTTTTCTCTCTTAGTAGTTATGGAAATTCTTTTGATTTCTAGGTGAAAATGGTGAATTTTTGGTGGAAGGACTAATTGTAAAGAAAGAAAACTTCTTTTCTTCTTCCTCTCTCTCACGTTGGTTTGCACGGGAAAGAAAAGATGATGATTCTTCATCTTTATTTCCTTATATATACTAAATAAAATAATAAAATATCATTTAAAAATCAATTTAAAGTATTAATAAACTAATATTTATTTATTTAATTTATCTAAAATATCTCCTACATCATCATTGTCTCTAGATTTCTCTCTCTTCCAATTGACCATTTTGCCCTTAGTGATCTTTTAAAATTCCATTCTTGAGTCATCATTTAATTTGGTAAAATTACAATTTAGTCCCTCATAATTCTTCACCTATTCAATTTGGTCCTAATTCATCAATTTTCCTTGGTTTCTAGATCATTCCACCCTTAAAATATTTTCACTATTAGTCCTTCAACTTTTCATAATTACATTTTAATCCCTCAAATTTTGAGTATTAACTCTTGGGCCACAAAACTTTTCTCACTTTTACAATTTAGTCCTTTCTTAAATCAGTGTATCATAATATACTTCCCAGTGACATAACTTAATTTTTCCTCTTCTTGTCACTTTATTTCCTTATTTTACTATATTAAGGATAATATCTTATTGTAGAAATTTTCAAGGTGTTACATATTATCTCATTATCAACTTTCTAAGCATCAATAATCTATTGTAAAAACAATGGTCTCGCTTTCAAAACGGCTAAAATCAAACTATCATCAGACAAAACTAAATGAGTATTCATCGCACGCAATGCAAACAATGATTTTCGACTTAATGCATCAATAACAACATTTGCTTTTCCCAGATGATAATCGATAACAAGCTCATAATCTTTTAGTAGTGCTAACCATATTCTCTGTTGCATGTTCAAAGCTTTCTAAGTCATTAGATATTTCAAACTTTTATGATCAGAATAAACATGACATTTTTCACCAAACAGATAGTGACGCCAAATCTTCAAAGCAAACACAATAGCTGCCAATTCCAGATCGTGTGTCGAATAATTCTTTTCATACGGCTTTAATTGTCTCGAGGCATAAGCTATGACTTTGCCTTCCTGCATCAAAACATATCCCAGACCATTCAACGATGCATCACAATATATTACAAATTCTTTCTCCGATTTTGGTTGTACTAACACCGGAGCTTCTATCAATAGGGCTTTCAACTGATCAAAGCTTTTCTGACACTTTTCAGACCATTCAAATTTTACATCTTTCTGAAGCAATGTCGTCAATAGAGTAGCAATCATAGAAAAACCTTTCACAAATCATCTATAATAACCGGCAAGTCCCAGAAAACTGTGGACTTTAGGAACATTTCTCGGAGGCTTCCAATCTAATATGGCTGAAATTTTGCTCAGATCAACTCAGATACCTGAAACTGACATAATAAGTCCCAAAAAACTGACTTCTCGTAACCAGGATTCACATTTACTGAACTTCACAAATAACTACTTATTACGCAAAGTTTGTAACACTATTCTCAAATGCTCAGCATGTTTGGTTTCATTACGAGAATAGATCAAAATGTCATCAATGAATACAACAACAAATCGATCTAAATACAGTCTGAAAATTATGTTTATCAAATCCATAAATACAGCAGGTGCATTCGTTAATCTGAAAGGCATAACTAAAAACTCATAGTAACTATACCTCGTTCGGAAAGCAGCTTTCGAAATGTCTAAATCTTTTACTCTCAACTGATAATAACCCGATCTGAGATCTATCTTTGAAAACACAGTAGCTCCTTTCAACTGATCAAAAAAATCATCAATTCTAGGTAGACGATATTTATTCTTGATAGTCACTTTGTTCAACTGACGATAATCAATACACATTCTCATTGTCCGTCTTTCTTTTTCACAAACAGAATCAGAGCACCCCAGGGAGAAATGCTCGGCCTTGCGAATCTTCTATCAGTTAACTCTTGCAACTATGACATTAATTCTTTTAATTCTGCCAGAGCCATTCTATACGGAGCTATCAAAATCGGAGTAGTCCCTGGCACTAATTCAATGCCAAACTTAACTTCTCGAATCAGAGGTAATCTCAGAAATTCATCAGGAAACACATCAGGGAATTCACAGACAACAGGTACTGATTCAATTTTCTTTTCTATCACTTTTGGATCAATCACATAAGCAAAGTAGGCTTCACAACCCTTTCTCAAATAATTCTGAGCTAACATCGAAGAAATCACTGCCGGTAAACCATTTAGATCATTAGACTCAATCCGAAGAATCTCATCATTCTGACATCACAAATCAATAGTCTTCCGTTTGTAGTTTACAATAGCATCGTGCAAAGTTAACCAATCCATACCTAGAATTATATCAAATTCGTCAAATGGTAATAACATCAAATCAACCGGAAAACATGAATCTCGAATCATCAACGGACAATTCTTACGCACTTTGTCAACCAAAACACACCAGCCTAAGGGGTTCGATACTCTAATTACAAATTCACTAGACTCTACAGGCAAAGTCTTACTGCTCACTAAGTTTATGCATATATAAGAATGCGTTGATCCCAGATCTATTAATACAATCACAGAAGTATCATAAAGAGTGAAAGTACTAGTAATAACATCTGAAGAAGAAGTTTCTTCGCATGCACGAATAGCATAGGCTCTGGCAGATGCGTGAGCCTCAGATCTAATAGTCATATCTTTAGTTCCTCTCTAGCTGCCACTCACTTTACCCAAATTTCTGGGTGGTCTATCTCGAGTTGTATTGCCACTCGGCCTCGAATTTTGCCCAATCTCTTGCTCTACAGACTCAGGACATTCACAGATAAAGTTATCTAAGGATCCACATCTAAAGAAGCTCGATCATTTAATCTACAACTTCCCGAATGTCTTTTACCACAATGTCCTTGTTCTACAGACTCAAGACATTCACGGATAAAGTGATCTAAGGATCCACATCTAAAGCAAGCTCGATTATTTAATCTACAACTTCCTGGATGTCTTTTACCATAATGTCTGCACTCGGGTCGATCGGATCAAACATTTCCAACACTTGCAACAGAAATAGCTAGAGCTCTGAAACTTGATTCTCTACTCAAATGTCCCACATTAGCCTTTGAACGACTAAAATCATCTCAGAATTTCTTTGATGCTGAATGAAATAACTTGCTCGATGATCTTTTTCGCACCTCTCTAGCTTCTGAATCAGCTTTCCATTTCTCTTTCTCGAGTTCTTCAGCCTTACATGCTCATTTAATAAGCACAACAAACTCTTTTATCTCTAAAATTTTGACTAACAATCGGATATCTTTATTTAAGCCATCTTCAAACCTTTTACACATTATTGCTTCGGTCGAGACACATTCTCGTGCATACTGGCTCAATCTCATGAATTCTCGCTCGTATTCTATAATATATATACGACCCTGTTTCAACTCAAGAAACTCTTTGCGTTTCTAGTCGATGAATCTCTGACTGATGTATTTCTTTCGGAATTCAGCTTGAAAGAAATCCCAGGTGACTCGTTCTCTCGGAACCACAGATATCAACGTCTTCCACCAATTATACATCGTCTCTCTCAGAAATGAAACGACACATTTAAGACATTCGTTTGGAGTACATGACAATTCATCGAACACTAGTATTATATTCTCTAGCCAGAGTTCAGCTCTCTCAGCACCATCATTAGTAGTAGCACAGAACTCTTCGGCCCCATATTTTCTAATTTTATCAACAGGTAGCTTATTCAACTGAATCGGATTAGCTTGTGGCATGACAGGAACTTGCGGAGGATTTAGCAGGGGTGAAGGTTGTGGAACAACCAGATTAGTTCTCATATATTGAGTGAACCAATCATTCATCATTTGGTAAAAGACTTACTTAGCCTTTCCCTCGTGGCAACTAGTAGCTGGTCTTAAATCAAATGGCGCTATCCCTTGAGCGGGAGCAGGCGCATTACTTTCAACATCATTAGCTATGACTCATTTTGGATCCATTTACTATATAAAAACACATTTTAATTGTCAAGAATCATCACACTATCATAGTTCATATATATGGCTATAGCTAGACTCACATACACTACGTTAGTCCTAGAATCGACTAAACCGTAGCTTTGATACCAACCAAATGTAACACCCCTAACCTGTATCCTTTGTCGGACTAGGGTTAAGAGGTATTACTGGACATATCGAAAGATTTCGTAACCATTTCACAATCAAAAATCATATATTATCATATCAACGTCAAATATCAATATAAGGTCCGTTTCTTAGGTCAACAAGACATTAAACATGCTTAGGACAAGGTCAGGACTAAATCAAATATATATAATTTTTTCTAAAATTTAAGAATTTTTCTAAGTTACAAAGGTCACACGCTCGTGTGAACAGGCCGTGTGCCTCACACAGCATTAGACACGCCCATGTGTCTAGGCTTTGGAGAAACAGAGTATACATATTGACTTGTCCACATGGCCAGAAGACACGCCCATGTGCCAGGCCGTGTGAAAATTAGGGAGACTACTAACTTGGGTTACACGGCCAGTCACACACCTGTGTGTTTAGCCCATGCTCGAAACTGACTTAGCCACATGGCTTGGGACACGCCTGTGTGTTCAACCGTGTTGTCTACCCAGGCTCACTTTGAAATGGCCCTCGAGCAATACGACAGAGACACACGTCCGTGTCCCTACCTATGTGGGGAAAAATAGGCCATTTACAAGGCCAATAAGCCACCCATTTTGGGTCCTCCCTACAAGCATCAATTGCACCATAATTTCTACCAATTTCATTCCTAAAACATACATCATTCATGTCATATTATTATCAACCTATTTCATGCTTATAATCTATATCAAATCATGCCAAATCATAAAGCCAAATTCATACCAAAACATATGTTTCATAACCTCAATTTACTTAATTCAATCTCAGGCCACAATCTTACCAATTCCTCAAATAAGCACATACCAAAATCTTACCAAATTGACCAATTCTTTTTGGCCATCCATGAACACATCATATTGAAATATTGCATCACATAGTTTATTCTCAAAAGTCATTCATAAACACATCCAAAACCAAGCCTTATCACATGGCTAAATATCCATAACTCAAAAACATATCACAACTTAACTATACTATACATGCCATACTGAAATATTTACACTTTCAAAAGGTACCAAAGTAGAGTTCGATAGTGTGGTGATGATCCTCAATGATCCCTGAGCACTTAGTAGCTTCGATATCTAAAAACAATTGAAAACACACACAAAGTAAACTTTCCAAAGCTTAATAAGCCATATACAAATAAACTTGTCATTTTTAAGTATATAAGCATCATAAAATACATATACTCCATAGTCAAATAATATCACCAACCACATAGCTCATATATATTTCATATATTTCCAATTGATTTGCACATATAGCATATTTTCTCATTCTTATATCTCATATCATCACTTGCACATATACTTACTTCTCATTAGAAAATGTTGAACACATTTCCACGTACTTGAATCAATTATTCATTCATTAAATCACATATTTCTTAGAATGCCCATTGAACCGTACAGAATTAAATAGGATACACGGATAACTTGGAAAGCTCGTACAATGCCAATGTCTCAGACGTGGTCTTACATGTAATCAAATATTGATGCCACTGTCCCAGACAGGGTCTTACACGAAATCAAATATGATGCCGATGTCCCAGACATGGTCTTACATGTAAATCTCAAATCGATGCTAACATCCCAGACTTGGTCTTACATGAAATCAAATATCGACAATCCTATGTCATGACATATGTATCCTCACTATTCTTATGGTTCATACGGGGCTTTTGGACATCGTCACATTATCGAAACTTTCTCAATTCCATATATTCAACTTCTATAACCATTCATCACAATTCAATATCATATAAACATGAATAAATCAATTCAAACACATTTATTTGTATATAGACTTACCTCGTACGGAAATAAACGGAAACAAATGGCTATTCAACGACTTTTGACTTTCCCCGATCTAATTCTGTTTTCTTTGGTTCTTGATCTATATAAATTCAAATTTGAATTATTCAATCTCACATTCTTTCAAATCAATCTGTATACACATATTTAGGGCATTTTACAAATTAGCCCTCACATTTTCACATTTTAACACTTTAGTCCCGAATTCATAAAATCACAAAATACACATAATTTCTTTTCACAGTGCCTAATTGTATTTTCCTTTAGCTCAAATAAGCCCACATATTTCATTTATTTCACATTTTAGCCCCTAAATTTCTCATTTTCACAATTTAGTCCAAAATACTGAAATTCATCAAAAATCCCAATACAAAACATAGTAATATAACACATATCTTTCATTTTCTATCATCAAACTTCATAAGACTCATATTATCAACAATGGAACATCTTAAAATCATAATCAAATTCAGAAATTGAGGCATAGGCTTGAAGGATTACTAAGCAATGATCACAAAAACGTAGAAATTATCAAAAATGGATCAAAAACACATACCTAATTAGCCAAAATAAGTACCGAATGTTTGAAGTCTTTGAGCCCTATTTTTCTTTCTTCAATTTCGGCTAAATGATGACCATATTGGCCAATTTAATGTTTTTTAAATTATATTAACATAATATACTAATTAGTATATTAACCTTATTTATAACCATTTAAAAACACTTAATGTATGGTCATTAATGTCCATTAACCTTAGTTATGGTCTAATAACATCATAAGGATCGCTCCTTTAATAAGACATAGCACTTAAGTACTTTTAACAAAAGAGCTAGCCACTTTTACATTTTACACGATTAGGTCTTTTTTCTAAATTAAGCACACAAACGATCAAATTTTCACACGAAACTTTCAAAGATATCAAATCACATAATATAAGCATGAAAAATAATATTAAAAATACCTTTATAACTTAGATTTGTGGTCTCGAAACCCCTATTCGGACTAGAGTCTAAACCAGGATGTTACACAAATGGCTTGTAATGTAGATGTCACATCGGTTGAAGATAAGAAACATCATTTCAATTGATCCAAAGGGCTGGTTCATATACATCGATAGAGGAGCAAACATTAGATCAAAGTGTCCAAAACCAGTTGAAAGTTCTTCTATGGTGGCGACACGAATCATCGCAGTTTTTAAAAAACTTCTACTTCTTCTTTAAATTTTGTTTTTTTTTTATTCATTTATTTTTTATTAATTTTAGTTGTGTTTATTTTTTTCCATAACAGGGTGTGACAGAACTGAAAAAAATTGAAAAAACCAGAAATTGGGCTCAATGTCGTGACATCGCATCCTAATGTCACGACATCCTAGATAAAACGCACCTCGTAACATTGAAGGCCTAAGTTCATCTGAATATTTGTAGACGTTCTTTCATCCATTATCAACACTTCATCTTTTTCTTCTTATTTCTATTTTTATTTTCTTTCATATTTCTTTTTGTAGAATTTTTTTAGGTACTCCCCGTCTGCTTAAAGCACACAGCCCCCAAAATTATCATAACAACAAGGATTAAATCTACTCAAGGAAGCTTTCTTGTTTGCACTTTAATTATTTTACACTAAGAGCAATGTATGTTCTAAAGTGTGGGGGAAGTACATAGGATTAATTTTTGTGTGTTTTCGTTTGTGTGTTTACTTTTGTTAAATTGAGTATTTATTTACAAAAAAAGTAAATATTATTTTTTTTTGTTGCATGGTGCTTGGATTATATTAATACAATGAATAGTGTTTGAAAATAATGAAGCATGTAATGATTTTTGTCAAGCATAAATTTTTTTATTAATATAAGATAATTTGATTATTTTTTGGGAAAATTGATTAGGTTACTTAGTTGAATTTCATAATAGATTAGAAGTACCTAATTCATAGTGCTTAATTATGCCATATGAGATATAAGTCTCTTAGATAGTCGTAGAGACATGAATACTTGAATTGATTATTATTCACTCGATTTAGTTCGAAGCGTGAAAGAAATTGTGTATGGTGGGATGCTTAAGGATAACCTAAGGCATTGTTTGAATAACTAATTCTCAAATGACCGTAAATTGATGCTATGAATCCCTAGTCTCCTCATTTGTCTAATAACTCCTTTTTGATGAACCTACAAAAAAATGAAACCCAAAGACCACACATAAATTTAAAACTTGAACTTTTCTTATCCTTGATCTTTTAATACATTATGGGATAGACGTCAAGCCATAGATATTGAGGGTTTAAGTAGATACATCACAACGGTTTAAAAAAAAAGAGCAAAAAAGGAAGAAACAATGTGATATAGTGATTATAGGTCAGGCAAAAATGTGTGATAGAAAAATCGAGAAAGAGTCAAAAGTAAAAATGAGACGAAAAAGTACAGAACGGAAACAAAAGCACTGTGATTGAGGAGAGAGTAAAAAGTCAAAGTGACAACAAAGAGTCACAAAATAAGAAAAATAACTCATCAATGCACTGAAACTCATTAAGTCGACCATAGTTGCTAGTATTATATAGTATCTTTCTACATAGAGAGATAAGGTAGGTGAGATAGGGAGCTAGCTTGGATGGGACATTAAGGGGGAAGAGAAGGAATAATGTCATATGCCTAACTATTACTTGTGTTTGAATCATTTTGAGCCATATTTTTCTTTGAACTCATATCATCCTAAACCTTAGTACGTTACAAGCCTAGAACACCAATGTGACTTAAACTTTCTATGTGCATAATCTTCCGGAATTGCTAACAGTTTTATTTAATGAATTTTTTTATCCACATGATTGTGTCTGTTACATATTTATTTGATTTATGTTAATGGTGATACTGCTAAACATTTGGTCATGGGAATTATTTCTAACTTGTTAGTAATGTAACTTTGTAAACTAATATTGATTTACTTTAAAACTTCTCAAGGCATCAAACCATCAAGATTAAGTTATATGTGCGATAATAATTGTTATACCTTCAATATTTGACAACAATGTTCTTCATAGTAATAAAATCCAAGGGATGTCTTTTTATTGTGTGCTATGTGTCTAGACTTGTTTTGCTTGAGGACAAGCAAAAAGTTAAGTTTGGGGGAGTTTAGGTGTGAGTTTCTTATTTACATCCATCTTCACTAGCTTTCGCTTGTTTAAAGAAAGAAATTAAGTCATTTTTGTATTTTTTTATTTTTGTTTTTTTCCAATATATGTGATTTGGTTGCTTGAGGACAAGCAACAAGTTAAGTGTAGCAGAGTTTCATCTGCCACAAATCATGCTATTATTTACATTCCTTTTTACACATAATTATAGCTTGTTTAATAGTAAATCAAAGAATTTTAGTATATATTTAGATTGTTATACTTAAAGTAGTAATTTATGCATTCTAATAATTTTTATGACATTTTATATATCTAAATAAGGTTACATGGTTTTGTAGGTCAAGTCGGGAGCTAAAGATGCTTATTTGGGCCAAAACTGATGCCTATGTCATAACACCAAGATATTAATATCTCATCATCGAAGAAAGAAGCTAAAAACGAGTTCTAGAGTGAAACAACCCTTGGTGTCGCGACATAGCCCTCCTATGTCACGAAATACCCCCTGCGCAGCCTAAAATTCAAGCACGTTTTAACTACATATTAGAGGGAAATTAGTTGTATTTATCCTAATCAAACTCTAAGGACTTCAAGGATAATTTTAGGCACTTTAATATTCCAAGTTGAGCCTAATTAAAGGCCATTGTAATCAGGTTAAATACACAATTTTTAGGGTTTTGATTCTTAGGTTTCTCTTTCATTCTTATTTTTTACTTAGGTTATTTAATGTTCTTGTAATCGAAAGATCTTATTCTGAAGTGAGACTTTTCCGAAGGGAGATTTTTTCTAAACAACGCTTTCATCGATAAATCCATGAGCATCTATTTTTCTTATTCTCTTCTTTATATTTCCTTCTTTAACATTATTAGATGAATGTTTATGTAAAGATTAGAATAAATTTATGCTTTCTACATATTTTTCATGTTTCAATTGCTTTAACTTAATTAATAGCTTGAATGATTGAGTTGTTTAGAAGATCAGATGTTTCGGAAAGGAAAAACGTGAAATAAACCCTAGGCCTGACAACCCTAGGAATTCATTTAGGTAGGAATTAACCTAAAATTGCTTTGGCCTATCATGAGCACCTTAATCCCGAACTAGTCTGGACTGTGAGGTTGGAAGCCAAGTAGTTCTTACTGACTCGTTATCTAATGGAAGATTAAAAGATCTTGCTAGGGTATCGACTAGTTGATTGATTGGAACTCTACTTCAATAATTAATTAGTTAAAATAATTGGATCTAGGCTAAAAAGAACTCACGTCGTCAAAAAAAAGGAATAGGTAAAGTCAATACAGGAGCTCAAGAGTAGATTTAGGTTTAGTTAAATTAATTTAGTTTCTTCTTATTTTTATCATATTGCTTCTTGATTAACGCTACTAATTTGTGACTCGATTAGATTTGTAATTATTTCCCGTAATTGGCTTGATAATAGTTTTCCCTAAACTGTAATCCCTTAGGTACGATCCTCGAAATATGTACCAAGTGTTTAGTTGTAAACAAAGTATATTACAACCTAACCCGTATACTCGCAGATACCGCCTCATAATTATCTATTTTATTATAGTATTTACTCTCTGGGCAATAGTATGTTTGAAGTTTATCATCTATCTACAAATTATACATATCATAGAACATATATAGAGACATATTTGCTTACTATTTTCTTATCCTTCCTTAGGTTAAAGCTCAGATCCCCCAATCACATATTAGAATAGATATCACATCTTTTATCATTTCAAGTACATACATGTTCCCATGATTTCAGGGCTCCTTTTCATGATTAACAACTAGCATGCCCTACCTTAGGCAGCACCTATATCACTATGCTAATTAGCAACTAACATGCTCTACCAGGATCCCAACATTCACGCCAACTTGTTAGTAACTAACATACCCTACCAATGGCCCAATATTCACGCCAATTTGGTTAGCAACTAACATGCCCTACTAGTGGCCCATCATAAACTCCCACCTAGTTAGGAACTAGCGTGATGTACCAGTGGTCTAACACATTTTCCATTTTGCTTTGCAGCTACCATGCCCTACCAATGGCTCATCATGTTAAGATACCGAGTTTATACCCCCCCAAGGAAGCCATATCTATTTCCAACCAAAAACATGCACACATAGATTATTACATACAATAGATTTCCCAAGGTTCCACGATAATGGTTTCACCTGAACTCTAAGCTATAACAACCAAAATTTAGTGATATACTCAAGATAGAAGGAAACACGAAGAAGAGTATTACAAACTAGATACTTAAAGATAATCCCAAAGAGGATTGATACACTATCTCTATTACTACACACACAACCCTGTCTTATTAATCGATCAGTTGTTGATTCCTCTTCAATGAAGAACTCTCCTTAAGCAGAATACTAAAGTATAATAGAGCAAGAGAAAAGGGAAGAAGAACCCCTAGTACAAATGTTTGACTACTATTTATAGCTCACACAACTCTCACGTAACAAGCAAAGCTAACTCATTCTCTATTGTGGCCAACGTAATCATTCTAAGTATGTCAAACAATAAAATAATCATTAAACTTTAGTTAATTCCTAACAGGATCTTAACAAAAACTAAACTAAAATTTAATAGTGAACACATGTATTAAAATAGAAACAATCAGGGCCACAATCCAACAACCCACAACTGGCGTATATTAATAGAAGAATCTACCACACAAATTTTATCAAGACACCAACACTGATTGACGGCGCTCACAACGACCATGCCAATACACAAAGCCAGGAACCTAGCACTTTGCCAAAAGGCGAACCCTTCAACAAAAATCATTACAGGCTTTCCAACTTAATCAAAAAGTCCACCACTCATGGCACAACACACATTACATGTAACACCCTATACCCGGACTGGTCACCGAGCTCGAACATCAGGATGTCACACCACCGTCACATATCACATGCAATACAAATGGTCTCCTTATTAAGCAGACATCTTCCATTTTAGTATCTGTATGAGTTTTTGTTCATACGTATTCTAAACATCATCTAAGCATGCTAATCATACATCAAATGAACTTATAACATGAATTAAACATGTATTAGAACCATAAAGCAAAATTTTGAAACAAATCACATAGGTATTGATACTGTATCAAAGGTATCGATATTTCTCTCAAATGGTGTCGATAATTCTTGGAAAATCAGTACCAAAATAGCATTTTGTTTCTCGCTTAAAAATCAAAACCTTAGAAATTATCGGTACCTTTTATAAAGTATCGATTATTTTACTCCGAGTATTGAAACTTGTGATGTGGTATCAATACCAAATTACATTACTGACTTCTTGCACTTTCAGAAATCATGGAGGTATCATTTTTATATCCTAAATATCGATACCTCTGCTTTAGACCAAAAAAATACAACATATTTAAGCATTTAGATCATTCCAACTTATACCAATTCAGCATGCAACTATTACATTATCAAAAGAACCTCAAAACATATATATTAATAGCTCAAAGCATCGTTGAAATGTTCGAGCAAGAAAACGATATAACAAGATAAAACCTAAGGGAAATTAAGTCATGAAAATATCCAAACATCGTAGCAACCTCTATGCAAATATTCTACCACATTGCCTTTATTTCCCCATAATATAAACAAATAAATAAACACCTACGAAATGATATAAATGTCTTGCTTGGATCACTCCCTTGGGACCACACTGCTCACACCGGAACACAACTAATCTGCAATGGTATAAAAAGGAGTGGATGAGCTTTACAAGCTCAGTGAATGATTAGAATAACTACCACACAAACATGTCATCATGCATTAACGAAACAATCGTACAGCACAATTACAACCTTTCAAATATTAATACCACATTACTTATTCATGCATTATCTATTGATTCATTTACATAGTAATCATATACTCATTTTCATATTTTATGATAATTTGGAACTTGAGCTTTGAAAAACAAAAGTGGGCTCTACCACTACATATCTAATACACGTCAAGCACACCAAATGACTCATAATGTCAAACATATCCTGAAAAGTGTAGTACACAGCTAGCGCTATCAAACACGCCAAACATGTCCTGGTGAATGGAGCTTAGCTCACATTCCCTTATCTCTTCAAATTTGTCCCTGGCCTTAACACCCCCAAAACACAACACATATGGGTGAGTACTTACAATCCTATGGCATGTGTAACACCCCTAACCCGAATCCATCACTAAAACAGGGTTACGGAGCATTACCAAAGTTTACAAATCAAATGGATAGAAATTTCAAACATTTCACATCATGACAATATTCATATAAAAAACCAATCAAAATCATACATATTATCCTTTATGCGAGCCCTCGAGGCCCTAAATATGCGTTAGAAACAAGTTGGGACTAAATCAGGAACTCAGAGAATTTTTCAGAAAACATTGAAAAATTTCAAAGAAGCAAGGGTCACACGACCGATGGATAGTACCAACCAAAATTAAACCAGCCGAAAGTACCAAAAGAGCCAATGGATAGTATGATATAGCTCCGACTAGCTTCCAACCCAAACGAGCTGTCAATTCACTATAAACACCAAAAATAACATAGAGTAAGCATTTAAGCTTAGTAAGTTCATATAACATAGAATTTAACTTACCATTTGATCAAATAATAGGTAAGTAACAAAGCATATCCCAACACAACTCGGCCAAAAGCCGAAGCGCATATACACCAACCACATTAGTCATGTAAATTCTTATATGAATCAATAATCATAGATGAGCTCAACAATTAATCAAGCTTCCATATACATGTAACATCCATATCATGTATCTATATATCATGTAAAATCATTTCCATGTATTTCATGTAAATACCTCTAATAGTTCGTATCGAACTCATATCATCTCGTAATAGAACATTGCCTGTTGAACCATGTAGAATATTGTTGCTGACACATAGTGTTCTAAACTATAATCTGTCAAATCCTATACATGTATACTCATATGAACTATGAATTGATATACTCTCTTAAGATGTAAATTGGTATGCTCTCATGAGCTGTAAATTGGTAAGCTCATACGAGTTGTGGAGCGATACATAGCTACACGAAGTTGCTCACACGAGCTATGGAGTATCTGCAGCACATGCCAGACTCGGCCATCGGTAGAACTGGAAACACGAAAATATACACACATTTTCATGCCCTTTTTAACTCAAATTCATGCAGTTTCGGTAAAATTCTTGTCGAAAAATATATAATTATTATAAAATAATTAAATTTTACTTAAATGATTAACATGTTGAATTTTAATTAATTTTATAATAAATTTTGATTACTTTAGATAGATGTACACAAATGGAAAAAAATGGCTCGACAAACACTATTAGAAGCACAAAATCGAGAAGCAATTTTGAAGCATTAAGGCGAATTATACTTTCAGCTGAAGATGGTCCAAATTATGAATATTAATTCATAATATAATAAATTTTAATTTTAGTCCAATTTAATTGGGTTAAATAAATTATTGTTAATTAATTATGAAGAATGGCCCAATTGAGCTGAATTGAGAAAACCGATCCAATTGAGCACTAGGTAGCCCAAAATCGTTCCACATGCTAACCCAATTAGCTTGTTTGGATGATTATTTGGCTTGCAAAATGGCATTCAAACCTCTCCACTATTCATGCCTTTCCAGTTTTGTCCCTACCTTAAAATAGCATGTTTGAAATCTTCAAACAAGCCACATGTGTGGCCAGCCATGGGGGAGTCTTTGGCTACTGATTTTGGCTATTTTTAACAACCTTCTCAACCTATAAATACCCCCGTAGCCACTCACTTCAAACATGTAACACCCTAAACCCGGCCTGGACGTTGTGGCCGAATCTGACAATGTCACATTGAAGTGTTTTTTGCAAAGTATGATATTGTAAAAACCCATTCTCAACTTATCCTCTTTGTGTGTTCTTATAGATGTTCATTTAGTTTAAAACTCAAGTCGTTTAGAAAAATGCTAATCATATTAAAATTGTTATTACTTTTTAAAACATTGTTTGTTGCAGAAGCTTTTAAAATATGTCACGTAAATGTGGTGCTTTGGTAAAAACATTTATCTTTTTGAAAACATGCGTCTTTTCCTACTGCTATCAGTTATAAACCCAAGAAAATAAAAAAAACCCAAATTTAAGTTAAAATCCATACAGGCTTTATTACATAAACAAATACCCAAATTAAATTACTTATAAATTAAAAATCAAATAAGAAAGCAAGTGCAGTTGTGTGGCCACCATTGAGTCCCTCACAGCACCGATCCACCTAAGGCTGGGGATTACCTGTACAGTTAAACTGTAACACCCCGAACCCGAGACCGACACCGGAGTCGGACACGAGATGTTAACAAACTTTGAAAAATTTTTCCAGACACTGCCCAGTCTGAGTACTAGTCGCTTCAAAAATCATATCTTGAGTTTCACAACTCAAAAATCAGTTTTGTGATTTTTCCCTGAAACTAGACTCATGTTCCCACCTATGGATTTTTTTCTAGAATTTTTGGTCGGGCCAATTAGTACAGTTTATTAGTCAAAGTCTCCCATGTTACAGGGGTCGACTACACTGACCTTTTCCCATTACGACTGGGATATCTCTCTGCACAGAGCTTCAATACTGATGCCGTTTGTTTCTATGGAAACTAGACTCAGAGAGGAATCCATACATATATGGTATGACCCCTAATTATCTCTGGTCAATTTATAGTGAATTTCCAAAGGCGGAACAGTGAATCCAGAAACTGTTCTGGCCCTGTTCCACAAGAACCCGAATATCTCTTTCTGTACTGTTCCTATAATTGTTTCGTTACTTCCATATGAAAGTAGATTCATCAAGGTTCGATTACATAATTTATTCACTATTTAATTCCACTCCTACGAATTCTTGTGATTTTTCCAATCCACACCACTGCTGCTATCAGCTTCTGTTTTCAAAGTGAACCTTACCTAATTTGGGGTTTCATGGACCAACTAGGGCCTTGTCATACATAAGCCCACATATGATCATACTTAGCCATTCTAGTGGCTGATCATTTGCTCAACACTTCCATTCCCACATAGTTACATCATGAAACCATCTATACATTCATAAATACGAATGGTCTAATGCCATACTCCACTTCTACAAGCCATTTTCGCATGGCTGTACACTTTTACATTTCATAAAGTACTCGAAAGACAACAACGGGTAGTCCTATACATGCCATATCAAAATTCAACCAAAATAGTACCCAAAAGAGCCTTTGATAGTGTGGGCGACTTCGACTTCAAGATCCCGAGTCCGATAGCTGGAGAACCAAAAATCTATAAAACAGAGGAGCAATGTAACGAGTAAGCAATTTATGCTTAGTAAGTTTGAGCAAGGAATTCCAGCATGCACAAAGAATAGCACACATTTAGCTAAACGGAATATTTCATAATACGCAATTTACCGATATCAAACTTGCTTCACAACATTAATAACCCTTATGTACATACACAATAAACTAACTTGGCCGAAGGCCGGTAGCTCGTTTATCAACTGAGCGAACATTTATTGTAAGGGCTCGATTAAATTCAACACATACGTAACATATCCCCATATTGGGATGTTTTTCGAGTATTCGCTGGAATTTTACAGCAAGCTCATTCATTACCAAATCACGTACCTTCGGGATTTAACCGGATATAGCTCCTCGTTCAAATGCCTTCGGGACATAGCCCGGTTTTAGTAACTCACACAATGCCTTCGGGACATAACCCGGATTTAACAACTCGCACGAATGCCTTCGGGACTTAACCCGGATTTAACAACTCGCACGAATGCCTTCGGGACTTAACCCGGATTTAATAACTCGCACGAATGCCTTCGGGACTTAACCCGGATTTAATAACTCGCACGAATGCCTTCGGGACTTAACCCGGATTTAATAACTCGCACGAATGCCTTCGGGACTTAACCCGGATTTAGTATCTCGCACAAAGGCCTTCGGATCTTAATCCGGATATATTCACTTAGCACAAAGCCTTCGGGACTTAGCCCGGACAACATTCAATTAATCATGCACATCTAACAATAATTCATAGCACATTCATATTTCATTTTCGTTTACGAAACTCAAACACAAGGCACATATTGTCCTTGCACATTCGGCTCAATAGCCACACATAGAGCATGATTTAATCACATCGAAATTTAAGATCTCTTACTCAAGAACTTACCTCGGGTGTTGTCGAACGATTCCGCTAGCTATTCAACCACTTTTTCCTTCCCTTTATCGGTTTTATTTCCCCTTTGCTCTTGAGCTTAATCAAACAAATAAATTGATTTCATCATTTTAGGCATCAAAAGATGAACACAAGGCACTTAGCCCATATTTATACATTAGACATTAAAGTCTCATACATGCAAAAATCATGCATCAACACAACATATTAGCTAATTTCATTCCCCTTGGCCGAATATGCATGTCCATTTTTGGGGTCGATTTCAACACTTAATACACACATATACACACTAGTAAAGCATCCTCCCCCTTTTCATCGATTTAACACATGCATTGCTCATCAACATGCAAAGTTACATTCGGCCTTAGCACACATCTTGCTAGCCGATTCTTCTCCCTTTAGCAACCAATGCACATATGTGCTCACACAAAAATGCTAAAAAGGAGGTTCAAGAATCATCAAGCCATCATCACATGCATCATTAACAAGCTTCATATTTTGCATGCAATGGCATTAACACAACCTCCACCTAGGCCGAATCTTAACTTATCCTCATGCCTCATCACCACAACATCAAACACCAACCAAGAATGATGCATCCATGGTCAAGTGCCATTTCCATCACATAGCAAGATTTAGACCATGGGCTAGGTAGAACTCAAGCTAACAACTAAAACATGCATGCATCTCATGGAACATCATTAAACATACCTTGGCCTAGCTACATGCATGGCCGAATCTCTTCACCTTTCTTCTTCTTTCCTCCTTAAAATTTTTGGCCAAGGATGAACCAAAGGATGAGAAATTTTTTTCTTTGTTTTTCTTTCTAATTTAGGCTAAAATGGAGGTGAGAAAGGATGAACACAAACTTTTCTCCTTTCTTCTCTTGAGCTCACGGCAATGGGGGGAACAAACACCACACACACATTTTTTTTTTCTTTTGTTTTCCATTTCTTTATTACCCATACTCCTTATTTTATTCTTCCACTAACAAAACATGTTTCATGACATGTTTTGCCCATCCTTCCTTGTCATGGCCGGCCACTACTCATTAGGGGGGGAAATTTGACATGCAAGTCCCCCCCTTTGTCCACATGCACTAGTAGGTCCTCACACATTGACCTATCACATTTTAGAATTTTCTCACATAAGTCCTATTGACTAAATTCACATGAAATCAACCCAATTGAAGCTTGAAATTTTCACACATTCATAATTACATATTCTACACAATAAGTATCACATTCAAACATTTCGGTGACTCGGTTTAGCGGTCCCGAAACCACTTCCCGACTAGGGTCAACTTTGGGCTGTCACAACTCTCCCCCACTTAAGAAATTTTCGTCCCCGAAAATCTTACCGGTAAATAGGTTTGGGTATCGTTCTTTCATCGAGCTCTCGGTCTCCCAAGTAGCTTCCTCGATCCCGAGTTTGAGCCATAACACCTTTACTAGCGGAACTCTTTTGTTTCGCAACTCCTTCACTTCACTAGCTAGGATACGCATCGGTTCTTCTTCATAGCTCATGTCGACTTGAATTTCAACCTCTGATGGGCTAATTATATGCGATGGATCAGATCGATAGCGTCGAAGCATCGAAACATGAAAGACATCATGAATCTTTTCAAGCTCCGGGGGCAAAATCAATCTATACGCAACCGGACCAACTCGTTCGGAGATTTTGTACGGCCCAATGAATCTTGGGCTCAACTTGCCCTTACGGCCGAACCTGAGTATCTTTTTTCCAAGGTGAAACCTTAAGGAACACTTTGTCTCCCACCTGATACTCGATGTCTTTTCGTTTCAAATCTGCGTACGATTTCTGACGATCCGTGGCTACCTTCAGACTTTCACGGATTACCTTTACTTTCTGTTCAGCATCTCTAATCAAATCAACTCCGAAAATTTTGCTTTCACCGAGCTCGGTCCAAAACAATGGTGTACGGCATTTACGACCGTACAAAGCCTCATAAGGTGCCATCTTAATACTTGATTGAAAACTATTGTTGTAAGCGAATTCAATCAAAGGTAAATACCGTTCCCATGAACTACTGAACTCGAGGATGCAACATCTCAACATATCCTCAAGTATCTGAATTATCCGCTCGGATTGACCATCGGTTTGGGGGTGAAAAGCAGTGCTAAAATGCAACTTGGTACCCAGAGCTTCTTGCAATTTCTTCCAAAATCGTGAGGTGAATCTCGGATCTCTATCCGACACGATAGAAACAGGTACCCCGTGTAATCTCACAATTTGATAAACGTACAATTCAGCTAGTTTCTCCAATGAAAAATCCGTACGTACGGGGATGAAATGAGCCGACTTAGTCAGTCTATCAACAATAACCCATATCGCATCCTTCTTACTTGCTGACAAGGGCAGTCCGGACACAAAGTCCATTGTGACTCGATCCCATTTCCACTCGGGTATCATGATCGGCTGGAGTAATCCTGAAGGCACTTGATGTTCCGCTTTCACTTGTTGACATATTAAACATCTCGAAACAAAGTCAGAGATGTCCCGTTTCATACCATGCCACCAAAATTGACGTTTCAAATCATTGTACATTTTCGTACTCCCCGGGTGAATTGACATTCGGCTACAATGGGCTTCGTTCAGAATCATCGAAATGAGTTCCGAATTCCTTGGAACACACAAACGATTTCTAAACCTCAAACAATCATCATCATCAATTTGAAATTCCGATTCCTCGTTCGGAAAACACTTAGACCGTTTTGCAACCAATTCATCATCGACTTTCTGAGCTTCACGAATTTGGTGAGTCAATAATGGTTTAGCTTTTAATTCAGCTACTAACACACTGTCTGGTAAAACAGACAAATGCACGTTCATCGCTCGTAAAGCAAACAATGACTTCCGGCTTAAGGCGTCCGCAACCACGTTAGTCTTTCCCGGGTGGTAATCAATGACAAGCTCATAATCTTTCAACAACTCAAGCCAACGTCTTTGTCGCAGATTCAAGTCTAGTTGAGTCATCAAATATTTGAGACTTTTGTGATCCGAAAATACATGGCACTTCTCACCAAACAGATAATGTCGCCATATTTTTAAAGCAAACACGATGGCAGCTAGTTCGAGATCATGGGTCGGATAATTCCTCTCGTGTGGCTTCAATTGTCTCGACGCATAGGCCACGACTCGACCTTCTTGCATCAATACGCGACCCAACCCAAGTAGGGATGCGTCACTATAAATGACAAACTCTTTACCTGATTCGGGTTGCACCAAAATTGGAGCTTCAGTCAAATGAGTTTTCAGTTGGTTGAAACTTTTCTGACATTTCTCCGTCCACTCGAACTTAACATCCTTTTGAAGTAGCTTCGTCATTGGTGTGGCTATCATCGAGAAACCTTTCACAAATCGTCGGTAATAACCGGCGAGCCCCAAAAAGCTCCGAACTTCAGTAATATTTCTCGGAGGTTTCCAGTCAAGTATGGCTGAAATTTTGTTCGGGTCAACTCGAATACCCGACGCGGATACCACATGACCCAAGAAGCTAACCTCTCTTAACCAGAACTCACACTTACTGAACTTAGCATATAACTGCTTATCCCGCAAAATTTGCAGCACTAGCCTCAGATGCTCAGCATGTTCGGTCTCATCTCTTGAATAGACCAAAATGTCATCAATGAACACAACTACGAACTGATCCGAATACGGTCTGAAGATCCGATTCATCAAATCCATAAATACCGCAGGGGCATTAGTGAGCCCAAACGGCATCACTAAGAATTCGTAGTGACCATATCTCGTTCTGAAGGCAGTTTTGGGAATATCTGAATCTCGGATTCGCAACTGATAATAGCCCGATCTCAAATCTATTTTTGAGAACACTGAGGCTCCCTTCAGTTGGTCGAACAAATCATCGATGCGCGGCAACGGATATTTGTTCTTTATCGTCACTTTATTCAGCTGACGATAGTCAATGCACAACCTCATGGTTCCGTCCTTCTTTTTCACGAACAATACTGGTGCACCCCAAGGTGAGAAACTTGGTCGAGCCAAACCTCTATCCGTCAGTTCTTGCAACTGAGCTTTCAACTCCTTTAACTCGGTTGGTGCCATACGATACGGAGCTATCGAAATCGGCGTAGTCCCAGGTACAAGCTCAATACCAAACTCTACCTCCCGAACAGGTGGTAAACCCGGTAATTCTTCCGGAAAAACATCCGGGTATTCACAAACCACCGGCACAGATTCGGGTTTCTTTTCTAATTCTTTGTCATCAAGCACATATGCAAGGTATGCTTCGCACCCTTTTCTTACATATTTCTGTGCCAACATTGCTGATATTACAGCTGGCATCCCCTCCAAGTCCGCAGACTCAATTCGGACTACTTCGTTATTTGCGCACCTCAAATCAATAGTCTTGCTCTTGCAATTCACAATCGCATCATGCGCGGTCAACCAATCCAACCCAAGGATAACATCAAATTCATCAAACGGCAAAAGCATCAAGTCCGCTGGAAAACAGGAACCTCGAATTTCCAGGGGACATTTCTTACACACTTTGTCGACAAGCACGTAACGACCCAAGGGATTTGACACCCGAATTACTAACTCAGTAGACTCAATAGGTAAAGTCTTACTGGATGCTAAGGTTTCACATATGTAAGAATGAGTAGAACCGAGGTCAATCAAAGCAATTACATTAGTATCAAATAGGGTGAATGTACCGGTAATAACATCAGGCGAAGAAGCATCCTCGCGGGCACGTATAGCATAAGCTCTAGCAGGCGCACGGGCTTCGGATCTGGTTATATCATCTCTAGATCCTCTCTGACCACCACCAGCATTGCCCATATTTCCAGATGGTCTACCTCGAGCAGTGGTAGCACCCGGTCTCCCACTCTGATTTGCATTCTGCCCCGACAACCTCGGGCAATCTTTAATGAAGTGGTTCACTGATCCGCATTTGTAACAGGAGCGGTCAGGAAATCTACAACTCCCCGAATGCCATTTACCGCAATATCGGCATTTCGTCCTGTCTCGACGTTCATTCCCAACACTGGCGACCGAAGTGCCTCGTGTACCCACAGGGGGTCGATCACGATCTCGTCCAAAAAGGCCCGAAGTGCCTCTAAACTGGCCCGCATCATCTCGAAATCTCTTCGATGTCTGTTGAAGAGACCTTCCCGAGGATCTTTTACGAAACTCTCCAGTTCCCTCATCAACTCTTTGCTTTTCTTTTCTAAGCTCTTCGGCTTTACAAGCTCGTTCAACAAGTACCACGAACTCTCGTATTTCAAGAACGCCAACGAACATCTTTATATCTTCATTCAGCCCATCCTCGAAGCGTTTACACATAATAGCTTCGGACGAAACACATTCCCGAGCGTATTTGCTAAGTCTAACAAATTTTCGCTCGTAATCAGTAACCGACATGGAGCCTTGCTTAAGCTCAAGAAATTCCTTCCGTTTTTGATCAACAAATCTCTGACTGATATACTTTTTCCGAAACTCAGTTTGGAAAAACTCCCAAGTTACTTGCTCTCGGGGCACAATAGAAGTCAGAGTACTCCACCAATAATAGGCAGAATCACGTAGCAAGGAGATAGCACACTTTAGGCATTCATCGGGTGTACAAGATAGCTCATCGAGTACCCGGATAGTGTTGTCCAGCCAAAATTCAGCTTGCTCGGCATCATCGCTATCCATAGCCTTAAATTCAGTAGCCCCATGTTTTCGGATTCTGTCAACTGGTGGCTTATTTGACCTTATTTGGTCCGTTACCGGTGGTATTGTAGGTGCGGGGGTAGTATTTGTCGGGAATGGAGGTTGTGGAACAGCCATATTAGTTCGAATGTATTGGTTAAACCAATCATTCATCACACTATAGAATGCTTGTCTAGCTTCATCATTCTGATTACTAGCATTAGGTTGAGAGTCCGCCGGCACTGTCCCTTGTGCGGGAGCAGGCGCTACACTCTCAAGATCATCAGCTACTTCTCGGTCACGATCGGGATCCATTACTATAAATAAACACATTTACGATTGTCGGAAATCACCACACTATCAAGTAATCACATAAAATGGCATGTATAGCTAGACCCAAAACATTACGGTAGTCCTAGAATCGACTAAACCGTAGCTCTGATACCAATAAAATGTAACACCCCGAACCCGAGACCGACACCGGAGTCGGACACGAGATGTTAACAAACTTTGAAAAATTTTTCCAGACACTGCCCAGTCTGAGTACTAGTCGCTTCAAAAATCATATCTTGAGTTTCACAACTCAAAAATCAGTTTTGTGATTTTTCCCTGAAACTAGACTCATGTTCCCACCTATGGATTTTTTTCTAGAATTTTTGGTCGGGCCAATTAGTACAGTTTATTAGTCAAAGTCTCCCATGTTACAGGGGTCGACTACACTGACCTTTTCCCATTACGACTGGGATATCTCTCTGCACAGAGCTTCAATACTGATGCCGTTTGTTTCTATGGAAACTAGACTCAGAGAGGAATCCATACATATATGGTATGACCCCTAATTATCTCTGGTCAATTTATAGTGAATTTCCAAAGGCGGAACAGTGAATCCAGAAACTGTTCTGGCCCTGTTCCACAAGAACCCGAATATCTCTTTCTGTACTGTTCCTATAATTGTTTCGTTACTTCCATATGAAAGTAGATTCATCAAGGTTCGATTACATAATTTATTCACTATTTAATTCCACTCCTACGAATTCTTGTGATTTTTCCAATCCACACCACTGCTGCTATCAGCTTCTGTTTTCAAAGTGAACCTTACCTAATTTGGGGTTTCATGGACCAACTAGGGCCTTGTCATACATAAGCCCACATATGATCATACTTAGCCATTCTAGTGGCTGATCATTTGCTCAACACTTCCATTCCCACATAGTTACATCATGAAACCATCTATACATTCATAAATACGAATGGTCTAATGCCATACTCCACTTCTACAAGCCATTTTCGCATGGCTGTACACTTTTACATTTCATAAAGTACTCGAAAGACAACAACGGGTAGTCCTATACATGCCATATCAAAATTCAACCAAAATAGTACCCAAAAGAGCCTTTGATAGTGTGGGCGACTTCGACTTCAAGATCCCGAGTCCGATAGCTGGAGAACCAAAAATCTATAAAACAGAGGAGCAATGTAACGAGTAAGCAATTTATGCTTAGTAAGTTTGAGCAAGGAATTCCAGCATGCACAAAGAATAGCACACATTTAGCTAAACGGAATATTTCATAATACGCAATTTACCGATATCAAACTTGCTTCACAACATTAATAACCCTTATGTACATACACAATAAACTAACTTGGCCGAAGGCCGGTAGCTCGTTTATCAACTGAGCGAACATTTATTGTAAGGGCTCGATTAAATTCAACACATACGTAACATATCCCCATATTGGGATGTTTTTCGAGTATTCGCTGGAATTTTACAGCAAGCTCATTCATTACCAAATCACGTACCTTCGGGATTTAACCGGATATAGCTCCTCGTTCAAATGCCTTCGGGACATAGCCCGGTTTTAGTAACTCACACAATGCCTTCGGGACATAACCCGGATTTAACAACTCGCACGAATGCCTTCGGGACTTAACCCGGATTTAACAACTCGCACGAATGCCTTCGGGACTTAACCCGGATTTAATAACTCGCACGAATGCCTTCGGACTTAACCCGGATTTAATAACTCGCACGAATGCCTTCGGGACTTAACCCGGATTTAATAACTCGCACGAATGCCTTCGGGACTTAACCCGGATTTAGTATCTCGCACAAAGGCCTTCGGATCTTAATCCGGATATATTCACTTAGCACAAAGCCTTCGGGACTTAGCCCGGACAGCATTCAATTAATCATGCACATCTAACAATAATTCATAGCACATTCATATTTCATTTTCGTTTACGAAACTCAAACACAAGGCACATATTGTCCTTGCACATTCGGCTCAATAGCCACACATAGAGCATGATTTAATCACATCGAAATTTAAGATCTCTTACTCAAGAACTTACCTCGGGTGTTGTCGAACGATTCCGCTAGCTATTCAACCACTTTTTCCTTCCCTTTATCGGTTTTATTTCCCCTTTGCTCTTGAGCTTAATCAAACAAATAAATTGATTTCATCATTTTAGGCATCAAAAGATGAACACAAGGCACTTAGCCCATATTTATACATTAGACATTAAAGTCTCATACATGCAAAAATCATGCATCAACACAACATATTAGCTAATTTCATTCCCCTTGGCCGAATATGCATGTCCATTTTTGGGGTCGATTTCAACACTTAATACACACATATACACACTAGTAAAGCATCCTCCCCCTTTTCATCGATTTAACACATGCATTGCTCATCAACATGCAAAGTTACATTCGGCCTTAGCACACATCTTGCTAGCCGATTCTTCTCCCTTTAGCAACCAATGCACATATGTGCTCACACAAAAATGCTAAAAGGAGGTTCAAGAATCATCAAGCCATCATCACATGCATCATTAACAAGCTTCATATTTTGCATGCAATGGCATTAACACAACCTCCACCTAGGCCGAATCTTAACTTATCCTCATGCCTCATCACCACAACATCAAACACCAACCAAGAATGATGCATCCATGGTCAAGTGCCATTTCCATCACATAGCAAGATTTAGACCATGGGCTAGGTAGAACTCAAGCTAACAACTAAAACATGCATGCATCTCATGGAACATCATTAAACATACCTTGGCCTAGCTACATGCATGGCCGAATCTCTTCACCTTTCTTCTTCTTTCCTCCTTAAAATTTTTGGCCAAGGATGAACCAAAGGATGAGAAATTTTTTTCTTTGTTTTTCTTTCTAATTTAGGCTAAAATGGAGGTGAGAAAGGATGAACACAAACTTTTCTCCTTTCTTCTCTTGAGCTCACGGCAATGGGGGGAACAAACACCACACACACATTTTTTTTTTCTTTTGTTTTCCATTTCTTTATTACCCATACTCCTTATTTTATTCTTCCACTAACAAAACATGTTTCATGACATGTTTTGCCCATCCTTCCTTGTCATGGCCGGCCACTACTCATTAGGGGGGGAAATTTGACATGCAAGTCCCCCCCTTTGTCCACATGCACTAGTAGGTCCTCACACATTGACCTATCACATTTTAGAATTTTCTCACATAAGTCCTATTGACTAAATTCACATGAAATCAACCCAATTGAAGCTTGAAATTTTCACACATTCATAATTACATATTCTACACAATAAGTATCACATTCAAACATTTCGGTGACTCGGTTTAGCGGTCCCGAAACCACTTCCCGACTAGGGTCAACTTTGGGCTGTCACATAAACAGATGGGCGGGTTTACGAAAACTCAGTGTGTAATCCCATATAAGCAAATAGCCAGAAAACAAGCACAGTCTGGGCCTAAGCCCTTTTAGTAACAGTGACAATATCATTTTGGGCCTTAGCCCATCTCAATACAGAAACAGTCATGTGTTCGTGCCTTGGCCCATTGCAGTAACAATAAACAGTGCAGTAACAGTAATAGTGTAGTAAACAATGCAATAACAGTAAACAGAATGCAAGTCCTACTCATCCAGCCTTTACACTCCATGTGGGGATAAAATCAACCCACCCATCCCTACACTCCATGTAGCACCGGTTGCGGAACTAAATAGTATTTCCAACAGAGCTGCCAGTATAATGGGCTTAGAGCCATCACTGATTTGCAGCAAAGCTGCTAGTACCGTACACTTCCTCCAATCGTATAAAAACCCATCCCCATGCAATGCATCATGCAACATGTCATAATATTATACATGTATTCAATACAGTTACAATAGCATGCTAAAATATAAGCATGCATCGCATAGGGGTAAAACAATCATCTTACCATAAAAGGGCAAAAAAGTCATTTTACCACATAACAGCAAAATAGTTATTTTACCCCATAAGGGCAAAATAGTCATTTTAACCCATAAGCGCAAAACAATCATTTTACCATATAAGGGCAAAACAGTCATTTTACCTCATAAGGGCAAAACAGTCATTTTACCACATAAGGGCAAAACAATCATTTTTCCACAGGGACAAAACAGTCATTTTACCATATAAGGGCAAAATAGTCATTTTACCGATTAAGGGTCTAGGTATGCTTACCGACCCAACAGAAGGTCCACAGTCGTCTCGAGTAACCTGTCCAACCTTAACAGTCAAACAGTGAAAATAGGCCTAAGGCCCATATTGCGGGCCCATGTAGGCCCACATAGCCCAGAAATGGCATTAGCCATGTAGATTAGACAGCCTGGCCCAATATTCTCCACACGTTCGTGTGGTTTGCCCGTGTAGGACCCACGTGCATGTGGGGCCCACATGGCGCATTTCGACCCAACATGGCCAAAATGGCGTAAGCCTATGAAATCACTCATGGTGGCCTCTACGATCCAACGCCCATGTTTTTGCACTCGAACTACCACATAAGCGAGTGCACGTTCGTGTGGCACCGACGATCTCTTATTTTGGCTTTTGGCCGATTTACGAGTAGAGGTAGTGTTTTACACACCTTGTCTACAAAAATGTGCAAAAACACCACAAGCATGTAACACCCTAAACTCGGCCTAGACGTTATGACCGGATCTGATGCGCCACATCGAAGCGTTCAAAACATGCCGCATTACTTAGTTTGGAAAAACTTAGTTGGTGTTGTAAAAGACACTTTTAAAAGTAGGTTAAAATGAATGGAAGCTGTGCACTAGGTAGGAAACCAGGAAAGAGAGGAGGTGAGTCCGTCGGACTGCTTAAGTACCAAGCTCCCTTCGGATCCAATCCTAGACATGCACACCGCCATTGCCACACTCTAACATCTCGTATAATTTTGAGAAAACCGTTTGGTTATGTCTATCTTAAGAAAATGATTAAGGTTGAAAACGTTTGCTTAGCGGAAGTCTTACTTGTATTCGTGTTATTTTGAAATCACTTAATGTTTTTGAAAATGCGTCCTAGAGCTAATCTATTTCGTTAGTTATCATAGATCAGTTTTATCATAATAGAATTAAATAATAAAGAAACAACCCAAACCATAAAAATAATTAAGCGGCCTTATTACAAAAAAAAACCAAAACCATAAACAAAAATATGGGAAAATCTAGTTCACCAGAAGAAAACGAATTTGAAGAAAACGTGTGGCCACTCCGAATCTCGCCCAGCTCCAAGTCCACCAACTAGGGCTCACCTGCAAGGATGGAAGAAAAAGGGGTAAGTTTGGGAAAACTCAGTGTATACAGAAACCCATCCAAAGCCCAAATCAGCTCGAGCCCATTGGGCCTAAGCCCCATTCAGATCACAGTACACAGTGGACCGAAGCCCTTTTCAGAATACAGTAGCAAGGCCTTAACCCCTTTTTACATAACAGTGTGGCCCATAGGCCCAGTTCAGTAACATAGGTAACAATAGTAAAAATGCATGCAAACCCATCTGGGGAGACTATTCAACCCACCAACCGCTACACTGCACCCGTACCAGCCCTACACTCCATGTGGGGAATATCTCAACCCACCCAGCCCTACACTCCACAGTTGCAACAACGCTGCTCAAATATCAGCAAGTTGAGGCAAAGCCTCCAGTACGTGGATGAACCACTTTCAATACTTCCTCCATCAATACCCCAATCCCATGCAACAGATATTAATAAAAGCATATCATGTAAAATACAGTATTAATCAATCATGCAGTTTAGCCAATTTAAACCCTAGGGGTATATCGGTAATTTTGCTCTTTAGGGGTAATTTTCGTAACTTAGCAACTACACAAGCTACTTCAGTAATTTTCAACAGTTTTATGCAGTTTGGTTCCACCATCTAACTAACAGGCTAATTTGCCCATCTCTTACCCATATTGGTCCGGAAGCCCATTGGGCCCAGTTTTGGCCCATCGAGACCCTTTTTCCGAAGTACGTTAAAACGTCACACGAACTTACTTACCACCTTGCGGTGCTAGATCTAACAATTACTCTATGTCTCAAGAGCATTCGCATACTCACAAGCCCATGAAATGCCAGAATTTCGGCATTTCGGCTTTTGTAGAATTGAACTAAGAAAGGGTGTTCGGTACACACCTGATTCGCGACGACTGCTACTGAGATCTCTTCCGATGTCCTTCAATTGATTAGCACAGTTCTTATTTACAACCATAATCACTAAACC